>NC_073692.1:396546737-396767169 GCF_029784155.1 Uranotaenia lowii
TATGACAAAAATGACAAAAATGACAAAAATGACAAAAATGACAAAAATGACAAAAATGACAAAAATGACAAAAATGACAAAAATGACAAAAATGACAAAAATAACAAAAATGACAAAAATAACAAAAATGACAAAAATGACAAAAATGACAAAACTGACAAAACTGACAAAAATGACAAAAATGACAAAAATGACAAAACTGACAAAAATGACAAAAATGACAAAACTGACAAAAATGACAAAAATGACAAAAATGACAAAAATGACAAAAATGACAAAAATGACAAAAATGACAAAAATGACAAAAATGACAAAAATGACAAAAATGACAAAAATGACAAAAATGACAAAAATGACAAAATGACAAAAATGACAAAAATGACAAAAATGACAAAAATGACAAAAATGACAAAAATGACAAAAATGACAAATATGACAAAAATGACAAAAATGACAAAAATGACAAAAATGACAAAAATGACAAAATGACAAAAATGACAAAAATGACAAAAATGACAAAACTGACAAAAATGACAAAAATGACAAAAATGACAAAAATGACAAAATGAATGACAAAAATGACAAAAATGACAAAAATGACAAAAATGACAAAAATGACAAAAATGACAAAAATGACAAAAATGACAAAAATGACAAAAATGACAAAAATGACAAAAATGACAAAAATGACAAAAATGACAAAAATGACAAAAATGACAAAAATGACAAAAATGACAAAAATGACAAAAATGACAAAAATGACAAAAAGAAAAAATCGACAAAAATTCTTGAAAAATACTTAAACGGAGTTAAATGTACGCATTCAAACCGGCTGCCATCGGCCGAAGGATATTTAAAATTTAAATCGAAGTATCCTCGGAGGTAGAAAGGACTAGGGAAACCATAAAAATTGAAATAAATCGCTCGGTGGCGCAGGATTTGGATATTTAATTCTCCTCTGTCCTCCTTTCCTTGAACAAGGAAATCTCCATCACAACCTTTTCATTACTGATTTCTAGAATTTTATACCTGGATGTTTCTGGATAAATGAAAAAACAAAAAAGGATGTCGATAGTTTGCTTTAATCGATTTTCATCATTTGGACACGTCGTTGGATTTGAACTTGATCCTGATGAGACAAAAAAAAAGACTTGAATTGACATATGCAAGCCAACGATTGTTTCGGATTCGATACAGCTAAGTTTGGGCACGGTAATTTTCACCAATCCATATTTTGCCAAGACTGGACCCTTGGAATCCGGTTCAAGGGGGAAATTCCTGAATCTATAATGGTTTACGAATCCTGTTTCACGGTTCGTGAAAGGATTTCTTGCGATTTGAATGCAATTGAACTCATTTTATGAATAATATCTATCTAATTAACTCGAAGGAGGATTCAACTTCTGTGTTGCTCGGGGTTAGATTGTTAAAACCAAATGGCGAGGCATTTCAGACGATTGAAGAACAATGAGCAAAACATGAAACTCTTTTAAACTCGCCTTTTTTTTATTTTGAGCTGGTTTTTTCAGCATATTTGAGCATTTTTAATTTTTTGTTTTTTTTTTCTATATTTAAAATCACGGAAGCAAGAGCTGCACAGCAACTCATTCAAACGCCATATTGGATCTAAATTCCAAACATATTTCTTCCATGATTTTTTTTTATCCTCCTCCATCCGGCTGTCTAATGAAGACTTACAACGTGCCAACCCATTATCAGTATCAACAAAACCTCATCTTAGCTCTAGGAAGAGTGTTTTTTTTCTTCTTTTCGCTCGAAAAGTTGAATAAAAAATAATATTCTTTCACTGCTTCTCACTGCTGCACAAGGACGATTCATTTCGGTGAATATGAAAAAGGGAACCTTAATGAAAAGAACATTTCGAGGCTTACGCTACCATCACTCGGGGCCTCCTCGAGATTCTCTTTCAAACCCCTTTTTTTCTGGGGCCACCACTATCTCGTCAGCAGGGAATCCGAGAAGTGAAGCTTTATGAAAACACATTTTTCGGACTTATCACCTCAGCGATAATCACTCTCTTGCTCCGGTACTCTTTGGCTGTTGGATCATCATACTGACTGATATTTACCCTTTCGTTCCCCGGGACGACCAAAGTCAAGTTTGCTTGCTCATCATCTTTCGCCCTCGCCGGATTCTCGAATGCTTGCTGGGTGAACCTGCCAAGCCGAGCAACGAATGGTTCCGACTTGGCTTATGTAGCCTCGAAACTCGGTCCGGTCCAGGTCCGGGATGATGATTCAACTCTTCCAGCATCGCTGCCAGAGCGTTGCTTTTCTCGGGGTTTTATTTTTTCTACTTTTGGTCCCGAGAAAATTGAAATAACAAACTTTGATTGAGCGACCTGAAAAAACTTAAGAACAATATCAAAATAAAACCTAACAAACTTATTTCGAAAATTTGGGTTAGGTAAGGTCCATGCAAAAAAAGGATTAAAATTTGGACGATAATTTAAAATATTCAATAATTGCTTCTAAAGAAAAGATATTTCAGCTATTGTCATTTCATAGAGTAAGTTCTTTATAACAATAATCTTATCTTATCGCTAAGAGCGAGTTTGCTGGCTGAGATGGAGTTGGAAACTTCAAAGGTTTACAACACATCACAACACCTTTCCCGAGCACCGGTGATGGGAAAATCTGATATTCTAAAAGTTTTACGCTGCAAATTTGATATCACGTAACATAATATTGCCAGAATTCTTTCAGCACTTCGTTTTACCCGTTACTTAATAAATCGTTACAAAATGTTTACAGATCTTTAACTTCTTCGTGCTCGTGAATCAGTTTTCATGAAAATCGTCTTCAAGTTGTTCGAGTTTTGTCCCGTTTCTATTTGTTTTTGTGTAGGAGACACCTGTAGAGAATAGGAACAAAGAGAATAAAAACAAATAAAAAAAAAATATGATAAAGTAATGATGATGTAAATAAATAAATTTCGAGTTGAAATAAAAATTAGAAAGTTAACTGATTTAGAATAGTAGATGAACTTAATCAATAAAATGAATTTAAATAACAAAAATTGTAAACATTAGGTGGAATTGAATTTAATGTACGAAATTAAATGAACACAACTAGATTATCCGTTGTCTGTGAGCTGACAAGAGAAATCAAACACTCCGACAAATCCGTATCGGAATTACTAACACTCAGCGTGTGCACATTTCAAGTGGATCTGTATTGGTGCATTCGTAATCGGTTTTCCGAGTGAAAAAACGAACGAAAGTGTAAACGTCAGTTGATAGAAGATTGTTGTGACGAACGAATGTGAGGTGAGTTTCTGCAAGAAACTTTTAAGGATTTGCAGAAGTAAATCCGAAAGAAAAGTATCCTCCGGACACGACAACACCCTTCCATAAAAAGTAATAATCTCGAAACTATTAAACAAACTATCTCTGGCCCGAAAAACCCTCAAGTAGAAAACTTTTACTTCATTACGACCGACCATTCATGCGAGATGGTTTTACGAAGAAAACGCCTCCATTTTTATATATAAGATGTGGAAAAGAGGTAATTTTGACTGGGGACCCTCTTCCATAAAAAGTGAGATTCTTGAAACTATTATACAAACCATCTCTGGCCCCAAAAACCCTCGGATACCAAATTCCACTTTATTACGACCGACCATTCATACGTGATGGTGTTACAAAGAAAACGCCTCCATTTGTATATATAAGATTTAAAAACGGTCAATTCAAAATACATTAAATCAGTTTAAAGTAACGTATTGCTTTCGATTTTTTTATGAAAAGAAATATCATAATAACCATCAATACCAATGGATTTCAAATCCCAATTTTTTTTTCGATTTGCTTCAAATATTTACTCATTTTACTGTACAATCCTTCAATTTTCGTTTCTTTGGATCTGTTGTTACATAATCTATTTGAAGAAAAATTGAATCGTAGTCAGACAGATGTTTTCAGCCTTAATTCATTATTCACTAGCTGACCCGGTGTGCGTTGCTACACCTTTCAAAAATTTATAAAATTCTTAAAACGTTTCAGATTTTAATTGTTTTGTGCACATGTTTTCAAATTAAATTACAACATAAATCAAAAGTCACCGCTAAAAATGAGAGATGCAGCTGAAGTTTCGAATTGCGATACAAAGATGACGTGAACTTATTTTCAGAAACTATCTTGATTTGTTGGTTTGATAAGAGTTTTTGAGTTATGTCAAACAAAATATGAATAAAACCTGCCCATTTCTACCCGACTTCGCCCTGAAAAGGGAGGGTTCCAAATTATTTATACGCAAACAACCTATACTATTTAATATGGTCCCATTACTTGATATGTCCCGATTTATTAAAAAACTGGAAATAGCGCTCTCCTGCCCTTCCCAATTAATTAAGACAGGGTCTCTAATAATCATACCGATTTTTTTAGAACCTGAAAACTCCTCTCATATAAAATTTTATCCCATTGTTTGATAATTTTTAAGCATTACATCGAAATTTATATAAAACCCCTTCTTCCCTTCTCTCTTCAAACTGAAAGGCGTAAGGACCAACAACAATAGTAGAATGATATCTTGTACTCAAACACCTTTCCATGCCATTTTTGATTACATTTGCTTGATTCCGTTTGTTGCTCCCTTCCTTTATCGTCAATCCTATGCTACGACTGCAAGAAAAAAATGCCGTGGTCCAAACCATACCAAATATCATTCCATTTGATAGTTTAGTTGGCTAGTCGAGTTATGCAAAAACATGTAAGGAGTCCTATTCCCTCTTTCAATCTCTCCATGGGATGAAGATGTGAGTACTTAATATTGATAGAAATATTTCTTGTACTCATATACCCTTTGATGCTATATTTGGTTTCATTTGCTTAATTAATTATCGAGTTATGCAAAAACATTGTACGTAAGGACCCTTTCCCAATTTATATCTCCCCGCTGAAAGAGAAGATGGGCTTCAATTTTTCATACAATCATTTCTAGTATTCATATACCCTCCCATGCCAAATTTGGTTCCATTTGCTCGATAAGATCTCGAGTTATGTATAAAAATTGTATGGAAGACCATCCTCCCCGCTGGAAGAAGGGAGGTGTCTCAAATAATCATAGAAATATTTCTTGTATTCAAACACTTTAAATGACCAAATTTGGATCCATTTGCTTGATTAGTTCTAGAGTGATGTAAAAAACTATAATAAAGCCCCTCCCCCTCCCTTTCACACCACTTGAGAAAAGTAGGGGTACAAAACCACCCTAAAAACATAACTCATGCCGAAATAAACTCCCTTGCCAAATTCTGTTACATTTGCTGACAGGCAGACAGATAGACAGAGAAAAATTCATTTTTTTATATGTATCTCGCGTGAGCTTTCATAACGTCGTATGAAACATCTTGAACATTCATAGAAAACTGCTGCAAAAGTTTTCAAAACAACTTTAAAAATTTTTATTAAAATATAGAATAGGTTGTCCAAATTTTAAATGGAAAAGTTGGGAAAAGTTTATGTCAGTTTTTGTATTTTTCGTAATAAGGCTGTTTGTTTACACTTTGTTTTATATGACGTAATGAAAGCTCACGCGAGATATATAGATAAACCAGAGTATAATAATTATTTATTATGCAATTTTTTTCTTACATCCAATTTAAGTTGACGGTTTGGAAATTATCGAATGAGTATGGAATCGAATTTTGAAAAGTGTCTACCGTAAAAACTGTTCTAATTATATTTATTCTTAATACGTTTTTCATATTCACAGCAAAAATGTTAATCTAAAACGTGTACAAAGCATGAGTCGCAATTTTTTTTATATAACAACGATTAAATGTTAAATTTTTCAAATCTTTAAGATGTAACAAAATCAGTAAATTACACTTAAATTACCCAAGTAACCAAAAGTTCCATAGAACGGTCTCTTAGAAGCTTACTCAGCCCTGTTTTAGGGCTGTATAGAATTCTACTCAGCTTAAAATTTAAGTTCTTATCGATACTTTAAAGTTCCATAATCGAAGCTGAGTAGAAGGCTATTCAGCCATCGCATGAGACTTAAAAAAAAGGATTTTTTTAAAAAAGAATGGTAGGTATTTACTTAACCACTCTTTCATTGAAATTCTATTCATTTAATTTTTATTATACTTTTCTCATTACTCTTAATGAATTTTATACTTACTTGAACAATTTTCATGAAGATTTGAACCTGGACCTTTTTGGTGAAAACTCAACACGCTACCTCTGTACCATAGCCAATGCTTTGATTGATGTTATCTAAAACTTCTATTTAAAGTTAACTCAGGTTTATCACCTTTTCCGAGTAGGCTTAGGATTTAAAATGTAAACATTTGCATCCATCAAATTATGCATCCTTTATTCTCAAAGCGGACTCGCATGGTTCATGATAAAACGTAAGTTTTTAAATGTTTGATTTAGCTTTTTGTGAAATGTATGCCTTACTTTTTTCTTTCAAGTTCTAGTTTAAAAAAGAAGAACCCCATACGGTTGGATTACAAGTTTCTATTTTCAACAATCCGATAATGAAGTGCTGCGAGATCTCTTTCAAGTTGAAAAATTTCTGCAACAGCAAATGGAAAGCCAAATTGAGCTCGTAAACGAGTATGATTTTTTAAAATGAGTTTTATTTGTTCTGTGCCACTAACGATAATTTTTAATTTTAGATTCTTGTTGGGTGAAATAAAAAAAACAGTTCTTCAAAATGGGCCTGAAAAAAATTCAGAAGGCGCACAGTTTTCAGTTTTTCTCATGAGTGCTTCTCGTGCAAGAATAAGCTTCTCCCGGTACAAACCAGTGGAGACCTTGCTTTAGGCTGCTCCGCTTCTTCTGTTACAGCTTCCCGCCATGAAGAAAATAAAGGAAAATTTAGAAACATAGCAATGTGAATGAGAAAATATGATTCGGTGTGAATATATACTATCATTGAAAACAAAATTTGAATAATAATTTGATTTTTTTGTTTGTTTGGCTCAAAAACTAAACTATGGATTATTAATGTTCCAAAAGTATAGAATTTGTGGAAAGCTGGTGCAGAAACTTATTTTGGATTTAGTAAAGTATTCGCTTAGTATCATTCACTTATGAACCTGGACTTTTCCATTTCAATGTTCTTTTCCTAACATCATTTTTGTTCCAATCGCCGACGGAGACAGTAAAACAAACCATTGTTTTATTTTTTGTAAATAATTTATACGTTTGTATTGAAGTTCTTAAGAAGTTCCTCATGGAACCAAAACGTTCGTAACAAGTTCTGCATGGAACCGAAAAGTTCGTAAGAAGTTCTTCATGGAACCAAAAAATTCGTAAGAAGTTCGTAACGAAGCACGATAGTCCAAATTGAATCCTGGATTTTTAAAGGTACTTGGAACGCACAAAAATGATCTATGCTACTTTTTTAGACTTTTTATGTTCGTTCAGAAGTCCGATTCAAGCTCTTATATTCAATTCTCTCGAAGACCTTTTACTCAGCCAAATGTGAACTTTTAATGCACAGGATTAAGTATTTACGAGACTTTTGGTTACTTGGGTTATGTTACGTTGAAGACAATCATATGAACAGAAACGATTTTAGGCTTCTGATGAACTTAAGGGCCCGAATTTCCCCGTAATTTGTCTATTTGTTCTTTTCAATAAACGTGCAAGTGCGCAAATATTTTAATTTCGTTCGAATTCTCGATTGTAGAGAGACATATGAGATGAAAAAAACTTGCAAAAGAAATCTCAATAAGCGAATATGTTAACATGTGGTAGTCACCATTATATTCAAAGTTCATGAAGGCTTTTTCAGCTGATATAAAATGGTTATTGAAACTTTTGCTAGTTTTTGGTTCATAATTATTGAAATTGAAATCACTTTTAAAATTGGAGCTGTGGGGGAGGATAAAGCTACTTGATCCCTGGGGATACTTGATTCATTCACTGTATCTCGAAACCGGAATGTCTCAAAAATTTCAAATGTTGTTGAGAAATGTGCCAAATAGAACTCATCAAGAATGCTGTTAGCTCAACAAATTTAAACTTTCTTATTTACATTTTTTGATTTATTAAACTTTTTTTGAAAAATTTAACAACATGTGATTTGAAGATCTTATTTATCATTTTAAAATGTTTCCCACATGAAAAAATTAAAATATAAATATTTATTCCAATATGTCAATCGTTAAAGTATAATATGAAATTTATATTTCCATAATTTCGAAGCCATAGTTAACTCTAAATTTTTTTAGAATAAATTTTTCAAAATGTATGGTTTGGATTTAATTAATCCCTATAGTCCAAAAATATGACTTCTTCTTCTGAATGGAACGTGATTTGTTTTTTAACATGGAATTACTAATATTTGTTCAACAACTTATGTTTATTTAATAATTTTCCGTTAAATAGGACTAAAAATATTGTGTTTATCCGAGAAGTAGAAAATTGCGCCTCAAAGTATGCAATCACATTATGGTAGTTGACAAACATTTAGAATTCACTTGGTTTGACACTTACAAACTTGATGAGAATTAATATGGCAATAAATAATGAACGGACATTCCTTTGAATTCAGCTACAGTATACTGTAGCTGAATTCAAAGGAATCTTCGACTACTTTGAAATCATAGTTTCATTCAGCTAAGAGGTTCTTCAAACCTTTGATTATTAATGAACGGACAGTTTATCTATGGATTTTGCTGGATTTTTGTGTAGAGTCAAGGCACCCTGAATTAAGAATCACTTCTTAATTAAAGGATCAAGTGTCCTTTAACCTGAAAAAGCGTCACAATTTTTTTTTTGTCTCACAAAATTGCTGGGTTCATGTATCGTTCTAACATTTGGATTAAAGAAACTTTAGAATACACGCTGTTAGAGAATGAAAAAAAGAAAAGTAGATAAGTATCCTCATTCTCCCCTTTTTTTTCTTCTGAAGTTCCAAGGAATAAGTACTACATAACTTC
This sequence comes from Uranotaenia lowii, assembly GCF_029784155.1. Taxonomy (NCBI): domain Eukaryota; kingdom Metazoa; phylum Arthropoda; class Insecta; order Diptera; family Culicidae; genus Uranotaenia; species Uranotaenia lowii. The sequence goes on from NC_073692.1 coordinate 396,555,663, forward strand.
CTTTCTTATGAAATAGTTCGTTTCAATAGGAAGCGTTTATGTCAAACTCCACGTCTGGCTTATGCAAACCAAAATTTCTTCATTTAACAAAGTTGATAGATTTTTGCTTTAAGAGTTAAGGATTGCTCCTTCAGTCCACTAACGGTACCAGCATCTACCGAACTGCTAGCGGATTGCATTTTTCTAACGGTCTGGTTGATACTGATGAAAATTCTTCTAAATTTTAACGAATCTTTTAACATAGATTTTTAATATATTAAATTAAACCATATACACTACCGTACTCTACAGGGCGCTTTGAGGCACCCTTGATTCAAGCCTAAATGATCTGCAATTTTGCAAAGGTCAGTTTTCAGAATTCGATAAAAAATTTGCTTTGTACATTTGCTTTGTGCCCCTATAGTGAACAACGTCAACTGGGGCATCATGCAATATTTTTCAGAATATGTAAACGAGATTTAAAAGGTGAATTTTTTATTTGCACTTAGATGCATTTTTGCCCAGACTGGTTACTAAATTATAAAAATATTTACTCATAAAATTTTGGGATTGTCCGAAAAATATTTTTAAACAAACAGTGTTTGTAGAGGATAGAAAAAATTATTTGAAGTTTGAAGTAATGATATCATTAAACAAATCCGTCATTCTGGGTAAAGTTTTTTTCGGCATCGAAAAATGTAAAAGTTTCTACATCTATTGCTCGATTTTTTTATTTATTTTTTTTTTTGAGAATCTAAAACTTAAGAAAAAACTATCTCACGATGTGAGAAACCATGTTATTTTCATTTTGTTATCGTTCAATGATAACTTTTATTTTTTTCAAATAAAAATTGAATAAGTGTATACAAATTTTACATCTAAGTTGGATGATCTAACCCTGATGTTGCATGAAGCCCCGTTTTGCGGTACCGTAATCCGGGGTCATATTGATCTCTTTTTTGATATTTTTCGAATATTTTTTCTGTTAAGGGGAATGTGGCATTAGACTGAGTCGATTTGGAATCATTTTTGAATTTCGCAAACCCTGGGGTCTAAAAAGCTTCGTATTGGTCCAAAGCTCATCCATGATTTTTTGCAGAATTTTTGAGTAACGTTTACATGAGTAAATTTGAACTTTTAGGTTTGTATAGGAAAATTGAATATTTTGTACTGAAAAATCAAAACCATTTTTGTTTCTTCTGTGGAACCGAGCCAGCTGATGGTTTTTGTGCCAATTTATAAAATTCCTAAACGAAGTTTTCCGCTGAACAACTTTGTTGAAGATATTAACTGCGTATCTTATTAGGCAAAAAAGTTATTAGCTCTTTAACAGGGGTATGTCTTTTCGCATTGATTAACATTAAATTCAATTCACATCACTGCTGGAGCCTTGCGAAGTACTGCATGAAAAGTAGTCATTTTCCGATGCACATGCGTACGATTAGAGAAGAAGTCCCTATATGTGTGTGCAGTTGTTCGAAAATTGTTAGTTTTGACATTAAAAAAGAGATTTATTGTCACTGTTTCTTTCATAACTCTTGAAGGAGTTTTTGGCCCACTTTGGTGTCTTCAGATGAAAGTTGTGAAATTGATAGGACTATAAAATGAAATATGTTTCAAAAATTTTGGTGGTGCAGACGGTACTTTTTGACGTTATTTTAAACATATTTACTTGATTTTATACCGAAAATTAATATATATTTTTTTTTTTGTTATTTTATTTGAATAGCTGGTAAAATTATAATGCGTTTTGAAGTGCTATTTTATATTCTACGTTGAAAATTGACAAAGTTATGGGCGTTTGAAAAGAAGGTATTTTTTTTTTTCAAAAAAACTTAAACGTTAGCTAACTCGAAAAATAAAAGTTTTAGAAATGTGCAAAAATACATGATTTTTAATGGTGCTGAAACGAACAAAATTTTAAATTTTGGAGAAAATCCGAAGACCCCCGGCGCAAACCCGTCAGATAATAAAAAAAATCCCCGGTTGTACTTTGGCGATTCAAATTATCATTGAAGTTAATGATTTACGACGAATGGGCGGGCCTTTAATTGAGACTCAAACGCGCCTTTTTCTCTTTTCCTCTTGTTTCAAAAGAGATCATTTGACATGTCTGAGTCCTGTGAACTTTTTCAAACTGTTGATTCGAAAAAAAACAAACATAGGATCTTAGTGAAACTTCATGTTTCTATGAACAGATCTTTCAATTACTAAATACTAAAGTGTACAACTTTAATTCTATGTTTGCCATGACCGAGATTCGATCTCATGACTGCTGGCTTAAATATTTAGAAGACTTAAACGTAAAATATATCCTTCAGATCACGGTCGGCGGCATTTTAATTTGGCCTCGTTTAACACGACAGAGAGCCATCTCAAAGAAAGTGAGTTGGATTCTCGGTCACAACTTGACTTTTAAAAAAGATTTCCTTATCAAATTACTCATAATTGTGAATTTTTGATGTTGGAAGGAGGAATCTTAGCTTTGAAAGTAGAAAATGTTGTTCTGCAAAAGTGTTACCGTCAACTGGGGCAACATGCAACAATTTTCAACTTCAATGGCTTCTAAAAAACTTATGTTTACAGTTAATCGTATCCTTTATGCACCAAAAGTTTTAAGGATGCTGGGGCATTACATTGGCGTAGTTAAAAAAATTATTGGTTTCTTCAGTTATTTTTAATTTTCTAAAAACATGCGATTTTCACACTCCTTAGAAAATGGGGTAACTTGCAACAAACTTTGTTTTTAATGAAAAATCTTATGAACACGTACGAAAATTCATAGTTTTTAATATATTTGCGATTCCTTAAAGACTTTTACGCATGACAACACCAATTGCAGTAGTTTTCGGGTCTGTAAAAACAAATTTTCACATTTTTTTCTGAAAATAAGGATGCTGCATACATTTAGGGGTTAAATAATACTACGAAAAATTCTACAAGCTGAAATCATAAAAATAAATGTTTGGATGAATGAAATTTAAATGTTTACAAACGCGTGATGCAAAACATTCATATTCCAGCACATGGAAACGAGATTTACAAGGTATTTCTTTGATTTGCATTTTGTTGCATTTAACCCCAGACACCTAACTGAATTTTAAAAATATTCATGTAAAAAAATTGGGTGATTGTTCGAAAAATATTTTTACACCAACAATGTTGGTATAACATGAGGAAACCTGTAAAAAGTTTGTAGGTAATTTTATCAAGCCGATCCGTCATACTGGGTAAAGTTTTTTTCGGCATAAAAAATGTTAAAATTTGTACATTTATTGCTCGATTTTTTCAAATTTTACTTAAAAATAAAAAACTTAAGACAACTAGCTTAAGATGTGAGATATTACGTCATCATCATTTTGTTATCATTAAAAGATAACTTTATTAAAATATATTAAATTAAAAATTGATTCAGTGTGGTGTTATCTAAATGTTGCATCTAACCCCGCTGTTGCATGATGCCCCGTTTGACGGTATGTCGATTTCGCTTGCTCAAGCAGGACACTTGCGTGATATTGATTCTCAACCGAACTTCTTCTGAATGCATTTTGTTCTACAATTGCCACAAACTCGGGACACTTTGACTCTCGGGTAGATATTTTTCCATCCGTTCGCAGTTATGTAACGAGAGCCGGCACAGGAAACCCAATAGTCAGTCCACCACACACCGGGTTCAGTAGAAACACACACACAGCACCCAGCCCAGGCTGCTGAACTAACTTTGCGTAGGCTGCTGCTGATGTTAGCTGTAGCGAGTAAGCAAGCAAGAACGAAGGTCGACCGATGGAGAAGCATAGAATCAACGAGAACAGGATACACACGAAAAAAAAAAACACCATCCAAAACTATCCAAGAAGAAACAACCCTCACTCACTTTACGCTGCTGCTACATGGAGGAAATTTGAACGTGCAACCCTCTCCGAGTTGATGATGGCTGACTGGCTGGGTGGGTGAAGAAGTGTGTAATAAAGTATGGTTCTTCTTTTTGAAGGCAGTCAGTCGTTGGGGTTGCTTTATTTTTGGGCCGCCAAGCGCTTCGTTATGGGTTCTACTAGTTATAAACTTTTTTTTTCCTCTTCTCTCCCACCCGGATGGAAACACAAAGTAAGTACCTCTACCTTCCTAGCAAAGATTGAAGAAGGTTACAATGTGTTTACTTTGTACGCTTCAACCATGAGCCTGGGCCTGATGGGCTCGAAAACGAGTAGAAGAGACTAAATTGGAAATTCTTTTCCCCGGTGCCCGGTTCAGAAGATAGTTGACTGGCAAACATTTTAGGTCTCGTTATCAATGCTTAAGCTCGCCGGATGGATTTTGGATGCACGACGTCGACGATGACTGGCCAGAGCACATTCCAAGGAATCTTAAATTGGACGATACTGTACACAGGAATCTCGTGATCGAATCATTAAGGCTTTCGAGGAAATGCTCGTGGATTTGTCATGTCAATATTTATGGTTTCAAGTAGGTGTGGGTCTAGATATTTTAACAAAAAAAAAAAATATCAGATAGGCAGATTTCTAATACAACTATAACCAACGCAATTTTAGTGTTCTATCCAAGTACCTAACAAATTTGCCTAAAAAATAAGAAAGATTGCTTTAAAATTGTGTTATATAACAACAGTTAGTTTTGGAAAACATTATTTAGACACTCCTACAGTTTTTATCAAGACAAATATTAAAGTACGTTTATTTGACAACCATACGGTTTTGAAAGAGTCTTAAAATGATCCTAGTTAGTATTTCCTTTAACAAGAACGCATTCTTGCAAAAATCTAGAACAAACACAAGTACATACTGAACTTCATTTTGGCAAATTTTACAAAGATATCAATTTCAAATCCAACTTCCCTGAGAGGATTGACTGAATGGATTATTCAATCTTTATCAAATCAGTTTGGTCCCTTGTAGTAATAATAGATACTTTCGAAGATTAAATATTTTCAGATAATTATTTTAATAACTTTCTCAAAATCTTACTGCCAGTTTGAATTAAAGAGAAATTTAAATCTCTGTGATCCTCTATATACTGACGAGAGAATTTGTAATGTTCCAGAAAACACTCGAGTGATCTAATTATTTTCCGTTAAAGCGGTTCTTAAATAATTTCAAAAGCTCAAGATTTAAAATTACAATATCAATAAAACTGACGAAACTGACACCACAGGAGAAATTGACAAAGAATGACGGAATAAACAAAAAAGATATATAAAATCACTAAATTAACAAAAGTAACAAAAATGACAAAAATGACACAAAAAATGCAAAGGGGGAAAAATGACGAAAACGACAAAAATGACACAAATGACAAAAATGACAAAAATGACAAAAATGACAAAAATGACAAAAATGACAAAAATGACAAAAATGACAAAAATGACAAAAATGACAAAAATGACAAAAATGACAAAAATGACAAAAATGACAAAAATGACAAAAATGACAAAAATGACAAAAATGACAAAAATGACAAAAATGACAAAAATGACAAAAATGACAAAAATGACAAAAATGACAAAAATGACAAAAATGACAAAAATGACAAAAATGACAAAAATGACAAAAATGACAAAAATGACAAAAATGACAAAAATGACAAAAATGACAAAAATGACAAAAATGACAAAAATGACAAAAATGACAAAAATGACAAAAATGACAAAAATGACAAAAATGACAAAAATGACAAAAATGACAAAAATGACAAAAATGACAAAAATGACAAAAATGACAAAAATGACAAAAATGACAAAAATGACAAAAATGACAAAAATGACAAAAATGACAAAAATGACAAAAATGACAAAAATGACAAAAATGACAAAAATGACAAAAATGACAAAAATGACAAAAATGACAAAAATGACAAAAATGACAAAAATGACAAAAATGACAAAAATGACAAAAATGACAAAAATGACAAAAATGACAAAAATGACAAAAATGACAAAAATGACAAAAATGACAAAAATGACAAAAATGACAAAAATGACAAAAATGACAAAAATGACAAAAATGACAAAAATGACAAAAATGACAAAAATGACAAAAATGACAAAAATGACAAAAATGACAAAAATGACAAAAATGACAAAAATGACAAAAATGACAAAAATGACAAAAATGACAAAAATGACAAAAATGACAAAAATGACAAAAATGACAAAAATGACAAAAATGACAAAAATGACAAAAATGACAAAAATGACAAAAATGACAAAAATGACAAAAATGACAAAAATGACAAAAATGACAAAAATGACAAAAATGACAAAAATGACAAAAATGACAAAAATGACAAAAATGACAAAAATGACAAAAATAACAAAAATGACAAAAATGACAAAAATGACAAAAATGACAAAAATGACAAAAATGACAAAAATGACAAAAATGACAAAAATGACAAAAATGACAAAAATGACAAAAATGACAAAAATGACAAAAATGACAAAAATGACAAAAATGACAAAAATGACAAAAATGACAAAAATGACAAAAATGACAAAAATGACAAAAATGACAAAAATGACAAAAATGACAAAAATGACAAAAATGACAAAAATGACAAAAATGACAAAAATGACAAAAATGACAAAAATGACAAAAATGACAAAAATGACAAAAATGACAAAAATGACAAAAATGACAAAAATGACAAAAATGACAAAAATGACAAAAATGACAAAAATGACAAAAATGACAAAAATGACAAAAATGACAAAAATGACAAAAATGACAAAAATGACAAAAATGACAAAAATGACAAAACTGACAAAAATGACAAAAATGACAAAAATGACAAAAATGACAAAAATGACAAAAATGACAAAAATGACTAAAATGACAAAAATGACAAAAATGACAAAAATGACTAAAATGACAAAAATGACAAAAATGACAAAAATGACAAAAATGACAAAAATGACAAAAATGACAAAAATGACAAAAATGACAAAAATGACAAAAATGACAAAAATGACAAAAATGACAAAAATGACAAAAATGACAAAAATGACAAAAATGACAAAAATGACAAAAATGACAAAAATGACAAAAATGACAAAAATGACAAAAATGACAAAAATGACAAAAATGACAAAAATGACAAAAATGACAAAAATGACAAAAATGACAAAAACGACCAAAATGACCAAAATGACCAAAATGACAAAAATGACAAAAATGACAAAAATGACAAAAATGACAAAAATGACAAAAATGACAAAAATGACAAATTATTCTTGTCATTTTTGTGATATTTGTCATTTTTGTCATTTTTATCATTTTTGTCATTTTTGTCATTTTTGTCATTTTTGTTATTTTTGTCATTTTTGTCATTTTTGTCATTTTTGTCATTTTTGTCATTTTTGTCATTTCTGTCATTTTTGTCATTTTTGTCATTTTTGTCATTTTTGTCATTTTTGTCATTTTTGTCATTTTTGTCATTTTTGTCATTTTTGTCATTTTTGTCATTTTTGTCATTTTTGTCATTTTTGTCATTTTTGTCAATTTTGTCATTTTTGTCATTTCTGTCATTTTTGTCATTTTTGTCATTTTTGTCATTTTTGTCATTTTTGTCATTTTTGTCATTTTTGTCATTTTTGTCATTTTTGTCATTTTTGTCATTTTTGTCATTTTTGTCATTTTTGTCATTTTTGTCATTTTTGTCATTTTTGTCATTTTTGTCATTTTTGTCATTTTTGTCATTTTTGTCATTTTTGTCATTTTTGTCATTTTTGTCATTTTTGTCATTTTTGTCATTTTTGTCATTTTTGTCATTTTTGTCATTTTTGTCATTTTTGTCATTTTTGTCATTTTTGTCATTTTTGTCATTTTTGTCATTTTTGTCATTTTTGTTATTTTTGTCATTTTTGTCATTTTTGTCATTTTTGTCATTTTTGTCATTTTTGTCATTTTTGTCATTTTTGTCATTTTTGTCATTTTTGTCATTTTTGTCATTTTTGTCATTTTTGTCATTTTTGTCATTTTTGTCATTTTTGTCATTTTTGTCATTTTTGTCATTTTTGTCATTTTTGTCATTTTTGTCATTTTTGTCATTTTTGTCATTTTTGTCATTTTTGTCATTTTTGTCATTTTTGTCATTTTTGTCATTTTTGTCATTTTTGTCATTTTTGTCATTTCTGTCATTTTTGTCATTTTTGTCATTTTTGTCATTTTTGTCATTTTTGTCATTTTTGTCATTTTTGTCATTTTTGTCATTTTTGTCATTTTTGTCATTTTTGTCATTTTTGTCATTTTTGTCATTTTTGTCATTTTTGTCATTTTTGTCATTTTTGTCATTTTTGTCATTTTTGTCATTTTTGTCATTTTTGTCATTTTTGTCATTTTTGTCATTTTTGTCATTTTTGTCATTTTTGTCATTTTTGTCATTTATGTCATTTTTGTCATTTTTGTCATTTTTGTCATTTTTGTCATTTTTGTCATTTTTGTCATTTTTGTCATTTTTGTCATTTTTGTTATTTTTGTCATTTTTGTCATTTTTGTCATTTTTGTCATTTTTGTCATTTTTGTCATTTTTGTCATTTTTGTCATTTTTGTCATTTTTGTCATTTTTGTCATTTTTGTCATTTTTGTCATTTTTGTCATTTTTGTCATTTTTGTCATTTTTGTCATTTTTGTCATTTTTGTCATTTTTGTCATTTTTGTCATTTTTGTCATTTTTGTTATTTTTGTCATTTTTGTCATTTTTGTCATTTTTGTCATTTTTGTCATTTTTGTCATTTTTGTTATTTTTGTCATTTTTGTCATTTTTGTCATTTTTGTCATTTTTGTCATTTTTGTCATTTTTGCCATTTTTGTCATTTTTGTCATTTTTGTTATTTTTGTCATTTTTGTCATTTTTGTCATTTTTGTCATTTTTGTCATTTTTGTCATTTTTGTCATTTTTGTCATTTTTGTCATTTTTGTCATTTTGGTCATTTTTGTCATTTTTGTCATTTTTGTCATTTTTGTCATTTTTGTCATTTTTGTCATTTTTGTCATTTTTGTCATTTTTGTCATTTTTGTCATTTTTGTCATTTTTGTCATTTTTGTCATTTTTGTCATTTTTGTCATTTTTGTCATTTTTGTCATTTTTGTCATTTTGGTCATTTTTGTCATTTTTGTCATTTTTGTCATTTTTGTCATTTTTGTCATTTTTGTCATTTTTGTCATTTTTGTCATTTTGGTCATTTTTGTCATTTTTGTCATTTTTGTCATTTCTGTCATTTTTGTCATTTTTGTCATTTTTGTCATTTTTGTCATTTTTGTCATTTTTGTCATTTTTGTCATTTTTGTCATTTTTGTTATTTTTGTCATTTTTGTCATTTTTGTCATTTTTGTCATTTTTGTCATTTGTGTCATTTTTGCCATTTTTGTCATTTTTGTCATTTTTGTTATTTTTGTCATTTTTGTCATTTTTGTCATTTTTGTCATTTTTGTTATTTTTGTCATTTTTGTCATTTTTGTCATTTTTGTCATTTTTGTCATTTTTGTCATTTGTGTCATTTTTGCCATTTTTGTCATTTTTGTCATTTTTGTTATTTTTGTCATTTTTGTCATTTTTGTCATTTTTGTCATTTTTGTCATTTTTGTCATTTTTGTCATTTTTGTCATTTTTGTCATTTTTGTCATTTTTGTCATTTTTGTCATTTTGGTCATTTTTGTCATTTTTGTCATTTTTGTCATTTTTGTCATTTTTGTCATTTTTGTCATTTTTGTCATTTTTGTCATTTTTGTCATTTTTGTCATTTTTGTCATTTTTGTCATTTTTGTCATTTTTGTCATTTTTGTCATTTTTGTCATTTTTGTCATTTTTGTCATTTTTGTCATTTTTGTTATTTTTGTCATTTTTGTCATTTTTGTCATTTTTGTCATTTTTGTCATTTTTGTCATTTCTGTCATTTTTGTCATTTCTGTCATTTTTGTCATTTTTGTCATTTTTGTCATTTTTGTCATTTTTGTCATTTTTGTCATTTTTGTCATTTTTGTCATTTTTGTCATTTCTGTCATTTTTGTCATTTTTGTCATTTTTGTCATTTTTGTCATTTTTGTCATTTTTGTCATTTTTGTCATTTTTGTCATTTTTGTCATTTTTGTCATTTTTGTCATTTTTGTCATTTTGTCATTTTTGTCATTTTTGTCATTTTTGTCATTTTTGTCATTTTTGTCATTTTTGTCATTTCTGTCATTTTTGTCATTTTTGTCATTTTTGTCATTTTTGTCATTTTTGTCATTTTTGTCATTTTTGTCATTTTTGTCATTTTTGTCATTTTTGTCATTTTTGTCATTTTTGTCATTTTTGTCATTTTTGTCATTTTTGTCATTTTTGTCATTTTTGTCATTTTTGTCATTTTTGTCATTTTTGTCATTTTTGTCATTTTTGTCATTTTTGTCATTTTTGTCATTTTTGTCATTTTTGTCATTTTTGTCATTTTTGTCATTTTTGTCATTTTTGTCATTTTTGTCATTTTTGTCATTTTTGTCATTTTTGTCATTTTTGTCATTTTTGTCATTTTTGTCATTTTTGTCATTTTTGTCATTTTTGTCATTTTTGTCATTTTTGTCATTTTTGTCATTTTTGTCATTTTTGTCATTTTTGTCATTTTTGTCATTTTTGTCATTTTTGTCATTTTTGTCATTTTTGTCATTTTTGTCATTTTTGTCATTTTTGTCATTTTTGTCATTTTTGTCATTTTTGTCATTTTTGTCATTTTTGTCATTTTTGTCATTTTTGTCATTTTTGTCATTTTTGTTATTTTTGTCATTTTTGTCATTTTTGTCATTTTTGTCATTTTTGTCACTTTTGTCATTTCTGTCATTTTTGTCATTTTTGTCATTTTTGTCATTTTTGTCATTTTTGTCATTTTTGTCATTTTTGTCATTTTTGTCATTTTTGTCATTTTTGTCATTTTTGTCAGTTTTGTTATTTTTGTCACTTTTGTCAATCTTGTTGGCTATAACTTTGGAAAAGACAATTTGGTCTATCGGTTCTCTGATAAAAGTTTTTATGTGTTAATAATCTAAAAATGACACATCCATATAGTTAATCAAAAAATTTTTAAGCACATGGATCGTTTGTCAAGCGTTTTTTCTGAAAACATCATTCGCTATTTTCTTTCTGTATTTTGAAGTGTTTTACGTTTTGCTATTCTTTTTTCTGAATTTCGGTCATTTTTTCATTTTTTGAATATTTGTCATTTTGTTCAAAATTTGGTTTAATTTGTTTCTGATTTTTTTTTATTTAATTGAACTATCCTAGTGTTTTGTACTTGGGATCTCTTATGTTCAAAATTAAGCCTAGGATGCTTTTGTAATATTAAAATGTGCAGTCCAATTCTTAAACATTGCTTTGAAATCTACTGGTGTAAGACGTTATAGACATTTTTAAAGATTTTTTTCATCAAAATTTGAATTTGAGATATTTCCGATTTCTTTTGGTCTCCCCTTAATTGATTGTTTTGAAAAAAAAAATTACTTTGAGCTCATTGAACTTCCCCTGAATCATATACGATGGAGCAGAAACTTTTTTGGGACCAATCTATAAAATGTCTTTAACAAATAAAGGTGTTTCATAAGATGACTTAAAATTGTCATCATCCTTTTTAGAGCTTTTGATGCGTCATATTGTTGATCAGTCATATTGCATCTTTATCTAGCATTATGACTAAAATCGCATTTTTTAAGGTGTATGACAAATCCATTTTGGCTGAAGTTTGTTATTTTCAAAACAGTAACCGCATATCGAAATGAATCGTTCAGAAACACCTAAATTCTCACGCAACAGTTCGATTGAGGATGAATAAGCACGTTCGAGGGCTGAAAATTTGTGTGAAATTTCATCAGACATTGAACAGCCGATAAATAGTTCATATCATAGTCAGGAATAGCATTCAAGTTGCTTAATATTTAGAAAAAAATCTACAGATGTTGTAGTTCTTACTGTTAAAGTTTCTTAAATTATAGTTTAGCTTTCATATTATTTACAAAAAAATGTTTGTCTCACTGTTAAAATGAATTTGAACATCTTAAAAAAATTAAGCACAGCCTGTTGTTGATAAAAAATATTCTAATTTCCCTAAAGCTGCTCCCACATTTCCGAGAAGAAAAACATTGGCCAAAGAAACTCACCAGTAGACAGCTGCCTCGAGCATTATTTTCCGAACAACAAAGTTGCCGAATTCCAACGATTCAGACTGTGTTTCTTCCAAATGTCGCTCAACTTCAAGCGAACGCTCTAGAGAGGCAGCAACTTTTTTGTTTCCCCATCTCAAGAGAATCAACAGTTGTTTCCGAATTTCCGGGCCCTGCCTGTTTTTGGTCATAATTTTCGGAAACCGATCAAAAAGTTTGGCATTAAAAAAGAATTCCGAAACAATCAATCGAACGTGACACTTTGGTGAACTAAATTATTAATGTTTTGCTTCCGAATCGACAGCCTGTTGTCGTTCAATTGTCGGGGATCTGGGAAAAGTTTTTTTTTCCTTTCCGTTGCCAAGTGCCGGAAACCAGTAGCTAGGCTTCCAAAATCCCTTGGATGTCACAATTTTCGCCCCGATGACGATACCAATCCTCACGTGCTTCCGTGCTTCACCCGCCAAAGCACTACTGGAACGTCTTTGAGGATGACACGTTCGGTCCAGAAACAATCAGTTTAATGTAGTAAAATGTCTTGTTTTTTTCTGTGTCTCGTTTTCGGTTGAGTTGACTTGCTGATTTCAACCCCCGAATGCTTTCCGATTCGGGGACAATTGACCATAACAACTGTGACAGTGTCCAGTACCAGTCGAGGAAAAAAAAGAAATAATACCGAGCCAACAAAATTTCAAACGAACAAAACACAAAATTGAGATCCGTGCGAAATGCTTCTTAGCATGATTGTTAATAAAATGGAAAAGGTCAAATGGTTTTTGTGCGAAGGCGAGTGCTTTTCAGAGCAAGGAAAAAAAACACCGATAAAAAGGAAGGAAGGAAGGCTAAAATGTAGGATCTGTCTCTAGCTTTACGTGGGTTTTTTTTTGGTTCGCTCTTCTAAATCACACAATCAGCCAATTGGTTCGGAATAAAGTATTCGCCAGATACAATGGAAGGAAAATTTGTTGGCTGAATAAGATTTGCGGATTTTCCCAGAAGCGCGTTCATTACGTTAAAAGGACCTTCTGGGGTCAGTTCGGGTTTGAACAAAGGATAATTCGATTTCTTGCCGCATGTGCACTTTTCGGTCCAAAGCAATGCTCTCGATTGGTTTTATGTAATTGTAAGGGGTTTTTTTCCTGATTTCGGATACATTATTGCATCGAAGTGGAAAGTAATATTGTAAATTGAAGTAACAATTCAATTTAGTGTTGGAATAGAAAATTTTATTGTGGTCTCGAAATATTGATGGCAAATTTATTCATTTTATTTTCAAACCGTTGAAGTTTTAAACTAAAACTCTGAAATAATCTATTATACACTTTTTTTTAAATAAGGCAAAGTGTCGCATTTAATTTTCAATAGTCACCATAATGTTTCATGAGCTTTTTATCATCTTTTTGAATGCGTCAGGTGTTATCCCTAGGCTTATCTCATCGTTATCGTTTATCGCAAAAAAAAAACTAACTGTTGCCAGGCATGACTCATGCATACATCCCCTGCTTGATTTGTTCTAATTCAAACTGTTCCTACATAGATAAGTCAGAAACACCTGAAATATCAAGAAATCGTATATATAGACTTTGTGTGTGAAGATGAATAAGCACCAGCGAGTGTGAAAAGTGAGCTTAAGATTTCATCATATGCTGTTACAAGGAGGTTTAATCATCCTGTGCAAGTCCATGCGAACGAGAAGGAGGGCTTTTCAAGGGCTCAACCTCTTCCCGTAGATATTTTTTACAAGCAACATTTTCATATCAAGAAATGAATTGAATATAGTAACCGGAAATTTCTTGATTCCAAAAGATGTTGAAAAATATGTAAACAATCGTGTTAGAAAATTATTTCGCCTCCTGCGGAGTTCAGTCCTAAATTGCTCTAAGCCTAAGTCCATTCATTTTACGACACATTATGACCTTCGCGACTTTAAACTCAATTTTTATTGTTAGTTTTGAATTGCTATTTAATGAACTGTAAAGAAACTCAAACATGACACACCAAAACCCCACCTTAAGGATAGGTTAAGGTTGGATTGCCTGGATTTTGCCCGAAATTATACGCTTTATTTGGCGAATTAAAAAAAAAACAAACTCCTCCAAAACGAAATTTTTTGAGCAAGTTTTATAAAAATAATCATGAAAAGTTTTTTGGAAACCTAAAATACGGTTAAAAATCTACCGATGAGTTTTGTTGAAAAAAAAAATTTTTTTTTATTTTTGTTGAGAAATTTCTGACTTTTGACAAAATTTGCCCGATATCCGGATATTATTATGGTCTTCAATTTGAAATCAAATGCCCGGATTTTGCCAGGTTTTTATATAAAAGTTGCCCGGTTTGTCCGGCCCGGATACGTACTGAACAAATTCTGGCAACCTTAGGATAGGTAGAGGAGAGTTGACGTATCATGGGTCACTTTTTTTCTTTGCTTTATAACTTTTTTATTTTAAAAGTTTAAAAATAAAAAAAATAAATGAAAAGGATATTTACTTTTTTGTGGTATCATTAGGATTTTTTTTATACTTTAAATACATTCATCTCCCGAGTTCTGATTGTTTTAAAAAAAGGTTTTTTTTTTGGATTTTGAAAAACTGTGGGGAATCGTGGGCCACCTAATTCAAATTGACTAGATTACGTGCAAAGTTTATGTGTTGACCCAAAACTGAAATTTTATAGTTCAATTTGTTTTTTTAAAGCAATTCCAGATGAGGAAATAAAAAAGAGAGTTGTGTATGATCGAATTGTTCCTTATTCCTGACTCCTGATAAAGGATTTATGTTCGTCTCTACCGCATTGGAAAAAATGGACCAAAATATTTTTCAAAGTTCTTTATTTGGCATAAGGAAACTTTGCAAAAAGAAAAAACGTAATTTATCTCAAAAAGTGGCCCACGATTTCCTCAAAACTATGATTTGCAAATTGGTTGCATTTATACATTTCCACGTGAAAGAACATGACAAAACTAAGATCATAAGCGTTTGAGAATATTTTTGGTTTGTACTTTAGGTCTCCCAAAAGAAGCATATGATGCGTATATAAGCCAATAACATATAGAAAAACATGCTAACGCAAAGCGACGACGATGACAGTTGAATTGAGATTTTTATCTCAACACACAGCTGAGATATAAGGAAGGCCCACGTTTCCCCATGGCCCACGTTATCCAACTCTCCCCTATTTATTGAGAAGTGTGACAGGTGTTCAGCACTCACAAAAACCAATAGAATAAGTTAAAAAAAAATCTGAAACCTAGTGTCCTATACTTTATCACTACCGTAATCCAGGGTAATATTGATCAAGATTTTCGTTAATTTTTTCTGTCAAGGGGAATATGGCATATTTTATATTTTTAAAACCAGTACTAGACTCCTATGAACGTAAAATATGGATGCAGAAATTTATGAGACAACTTTAAATTTCATTTAAAACCCGTTTTCATCTTTTTTCAGAATTTGATGTTTTGGGGTGACATTGATCAGTCTCTATTCTGACGGTTTGAATGAGTTTTTTTAATCTTAAAGGATACAAAACAACTTCATAATATTTACATGTGCTAGTTTATCAATTTAACCTTGATTTTAACGTTTTATTTTAAAAATATTTGTAATCGAAAAAATAACTATGATGCTGTTTTTTAATTTTTTTTTCTTTTGATATTTTTCACTGTAGAGCGTTTCAGAATAAAAATGCATCAAATAAACTTTTGTGTACTTTTACTTTTAATTTTAAAATTGAATATGGTGGGGGGGATATTTAGCGTTACGTAACTATAGAAGGGGGCTCCTATCAAACGTTACTTATTGTTACATAGCACAGTGGTTTAAAACTCGAAAAACGTGATCATTGGCTTTTTGAAGGCTTAAATGTCAAAATAGCTTTATGGCATGTTCTACAATGTTTCATCATTTTAAAATGCCCATATTTTGTTGTTATTTTTTTCCTGATCAATTCACCTATAAATGAGATAATTTTTTGTATTTATCATTTTATCACTATAATGTTTTCGAAAAAGTTGTAGATCATCTAATTTTAAGAAACTTTGTAAACAACGTCAAAGCTCTATCTTTTGAAACAACATGTTTTAAAGAATTTTTTTCAAAAACTAACCTCAAAATACGAAATATTCGATTAACTTTTTTTCGAAGCGAGTTTTCAGACTAATTTTGTATGAGAGAGTTGTGACAATTGAAAAACTACATAACTTCATTGAAGGTGTGAAGTCACTATTTTGAAGTCTAATGGTACTTTTTGGGGTGATTTCTTAAAAAAAATTGCATGTTTTTATTGTTAAATATCTCTGAAAGTTGCAAACATACAAAAACAAAAATATATATGATAGAAAGGGCAATCTTTCAACTTTCATGGACATATAGTTTCATTTGTATGCATGAGGTTTTACTACTAAAATAGCTTAAATGAAAAATGGTACATTGGCAAATTTAAGTTTTTTTTTTTTTCGTACCCTTACATAAGTTCCCGCTTCAACACGAATGTGGCATAGTTGGCTGATCGAAGAATTGTTGAATCGGCTATACTTTAACTTCAAAACTTGCATCTTTCAGTTAAATTATTTTAGTAGTAAAACTTCAGTTACACGAAATTTATCAAAATTTCACCCTGCTAAACGGTTGAACATTTTACGCACGATTTAACCACCGTATTTTGTTTACTTTATCAGTGGACATCTTTTTTTTATCACTTTGACACGATGTTTGGTCTGTTTTTTTTTTTTGGGCAAATCACAACTCACAACAATTTTTTTTTCAGACTTTTTTCAGTAATGTCAGTTGTTCAAGTGATGATATGTTTACTATTGAATGAAGTATAACAAACAAATTTAGAACTGCTATTTTATGAAGATTTGTAAGCTCTTTAGTTGTCAATGATTGATTTCACGCGAAACTCAAAAACATCGTATCTTCAAAACTAAAGGTGACATACAAAATCTGTTGAAAGAGTCGAGTTCAGGATGTCAAAATTATCGCTTTTTTTAAACATAGGCTCCAAAAAGCTGTTTCCACGAGCAATCAATTAAATTCTTCAAATAAGTTTTTAAAATGGTAAAATGTTTTTATTGAATTGAATTTCTTTCTTAGTTGTTAAAAAACTTATCTTTTTCATCCTATTTTTTTTTAATTTTAAAATAAATTTAACGAACTTCTTAGAATTCTTTGATTTAGTTTTACCGCATGTTTAAGCTTTTTTTAAATTGTAATGTTTTAAAAAAATATTTTTTTTTTCAATCTAGAACTTTCGTGATTTGATTATTATCTTCTTAAAAGCTCATTAACTTGAACTTTTGATAAAAAAAACATAGGTTCTACATTTTGTCGTTTCTAGGACCCCCATTTGGAAAAATCGGTAAAAGTCGGAAGTTTCGTTAAAATAATGGAACAAATCGATACTAAAACGACGATAATTTTTGACAACGACCAAGAAAAACTGACCGAATGACCAAATCTTTACCAATTTGACTTACAAATCTAATACTGACACAAACTGGTCCAATGGATTACTGGAAAAAGCTAATTTTCTGAGAAGAGTCGCCAAAAGCCCACAGAGCTGGCCAAGGTTTTTTGATACACTAGGTACTCCGACTTTCACAGTAAGTAGGTTAGGAGTGAGCGGGGCTTTCAATGAGTTTGTTTACTTTTTGCTCAGCTTTTCGATGGTTTGTTGGTAAACAAACTTCATGAGTTCCGCATAGTTACATAGCCTACATAGCCAAAATGGCTTAACCGGGAATCCGATATTCGGTAACACCTCCTGAATATATACACACCTTGGAGCTGTCAAACCTCATGATCAAAGTAGCAGAGAAAACACAGAAAACCAACAAAACATGGCACTGTGTTGTACTATGAGTAATCACGCGGACAAAAATCGGAAAAAATGTCGATGAAATTTTTGATAGAAGACACTTTGTTTAAAAAAGCTCGTATTTCAGAACTCTTCCATTCTTAAGATATTGAGGAAAATATACAAAGATATATATGTTTGATAAAAAAGTAATAAAGAAAATTTTTGATCACTGGTTACAAAATAAACTTCTACGTACAATACATTGATGAAAATGTAAATCTCTATGAAAATACAGTGTTGTAAGGCTTCAGAATAACTAATAAGAAGATAAAGCATAATAAATTGAAGGAAATCAGAAAAAAAATTAAATAACTAAAGTTTTAGGACGAGATCATTTAGCTCCGGCTGATCATTTCATGTTTTACGTGGATATGAAACAAGCTCTGAAATATTCAATTCCGATTTCAAGATTTGGAGCATTTTTATAATTTCACCAGTACCAGTTTTTTAGACCTACCCTCTATGAAAAGTAATTATAAAATGAGCAGATCAACTTTCCAGATTTCCAGGTCACCCTTCTTTGACTTTGACACTAGGTATCCTTTATTGTCCTTACTTTTCAATCGTTTTTTTTTACAAATTAGAGCTGGTTAGAAATGTTTAAGAAATGAAAGAGCAGCCACTGAATGGATAGGGGCCTGAGTTTCACTCAAATACATGTGTAATTTTTCCCATTTTTTTAAAACATATGAGCCATTTTCAAAACATGATCGTGAAATATTAACTTATTATCTTACGATCGTAACCATTTGTGGTTGCCATTTCTGACAGTCGAATTGTTGAAAACAATTCAATATATGTTTGAATATCGAAATTATCGAAATTTTTCGGTGAGTTTTAATTATAATCAAACAAAAGCTAATTTTGTTTGATTGTTATTAAAACTCACCGGAAATCGTCGAAAATTTCGAAGTACAAACAATAACGGAGGTAAAACCAAAACTACAATTAATATAGGTTTGTCCGCTTGCTTGTACGGCTATCTCTCATAGTGCGTTACCATTGTTGCCATGGTTCACACAGGAATTGTTTTATTTTCATAATAAACAAGAATGAGCGCCAAGGATAGGCATAAAGTAAACATGAAAATTTAGGATGGCAGATTTTATGAGGTTTTTACACATTTTGAATTTTTTTTTTCAACAAAGTAAAAATAATTATCCGATTGAGCGATTCTATGTGCGGGCTTGTCTTAATGAATCGAGTGCGAGTGGAGCAAAAACAATGGAATTTTAAATTATGCTTTCTAGAACTTTTCAGCACGTTTTCGGGCCTGGCAAATTTTTTTTTCAAAAATGGGTGAAAACCCGTACAATCAATTTGAAATTTTCAAGTACAAAACCGGGGGTTATCCGACAAATTAGAATTTATCCAATATTCGAACAAAATCAGGAATAGATAGGAGAACTTGTGGGCTTGTGATACAGCTCAGTTGGCAAGTCTGTCGTCTCCTGAGCAGATGTCCGCGAGTTCGAGCCCAAGAGTAAACATCGAACACAGTTGTACCGAATAAATTTTTCAATTACGATCCGCCAACTGTAACGTTGATAATGTCGCGAGTGCCATAATGATGGTAAAACGACTATATTCGAAACAAAATAAAAAAAAGGAGAACTTGAACCTTTTTTTCGTCGAAGCACTTCAAATTGTGTTCAATGCTTCATAAAAAATTCTTATTAATTTTGATGAAAATAATTATGAAGTATTCGTTTATGGATGAGAAATTAAAACAAATTACTACTCAATTAGATTTTTTGGTAAACTCAGAAAATTATGTGAATACATCCAAACAAAAACCGGACCGTTATATTAAAATCCGGGAATCCGGGCTGATACGGACTCGTCCCGATATTTTCCTTGAATATTTAGGCACGCTCGGATAAAACCGGGAAATCTGGAATGCTATAGGCTCTAAAATCCCTCGATGTTAATAAAATTTTGAAATCGATTAGGAAATATATTAAATTGATTGTTAACATAAGAAACAAAAACTTAATTGAAAATCATTATCAATGTTTTGATTGTAAAGGTAAAATTAGACACTTGTTTAAAAAAACATTTGAATAGATTAATCTAGCATAATTTCCATATAGCTGAATGTCAGTTGGAACATCTGAGAAATTTTTTTATATTAATAAAAATAATCTTTTTATTCCATTGAAGTAATTCAAAGCTTTTTAATTCAACAGTTGAGGAATGAAAATGTTATGGAGTCATTTGATTAATTTACTACAATTCAATTTCAATTTACAGTTCAATTAATCTAAAATATAAATGATTTAAATTTAAATGGAAAGATCGACAAACCAGCAAATAAATTCGTCACCGCAATGATTCGTGACAAAGTAAAATCAATCAAACCAGCTTTTATTTAATTTAATTCCATATACCACCAAACCGTGGTTTTCTGCATTGTTCATAACTATTAAACTAATGTCACCCGAATAATTTATCATGATATAGGAAATTTCAATTGAATAGCACAATTAACCTTTCCGAAGAAGATATTTTTATTCTTATTACATTGGTTTAACCCTACAACATTGCCATTTTGTTACACAACAATCCATGATAATTATCAAGTACTGTGCAAATTAATATTTTCACAAAGTTTACTAATGTCGTGAACATTTAGACACTGTACCAACAACGATATCAGCCGTCTAAAACAAGCGAGACTAGAAGTCTGCCAGAAACTCGAAACGAGCACCATCCACCGACAGTCACATTTCACAGTAAAAAGCAGCCGTCTGGTGTCATATAATGGCATGACCACTTAAAAAGTCTGGTCACTGATAAGAAGGGCCGGCAACGATATCAGAGCAGAAAAGTGTCCGCAATTAGTCTGGCAAATTTTGCTGGATGGTTTTGTTTACCGTCATCGCGTCATCCTATCGTCACCGAAACCGAACGCGTGTTTTCTGTCTCTCGGTGCTTTTATTTTTTCTTACCTTTGTATTTATTTTTGCCTACCACATTTTCTAGAACAACATTTGTCATATGTCTCAAGTACTTGACAACCATCATCGTTTCGCGACTTGTAATTTTTTTTTTGGTTTCGTTTCGCGTTCATTAGCCCATTTCCTCGAACCGCAGCTGAGCAAAGAGTCAAGGTCCAAGATGTTTGCTCTTGGTGTTGCCAGGTCGCGAAAAAAGAGTCCGAAAAAATAATCACCCAACATCAGAACCAGCTTACAGCAACAACCAAAGCGAAGAAAAAAACACGATCGCGCGAGTTCAATCAGGCGAGCTCGTCGGACAAAATCACGCATTGTCACGTTGCAACAAGAAATCGAGTGAGCAGCTTTTATTGTTGGCTCTTTTTCGATTTCGACATGTCGATGGCTCACTAATGATGATGTGTTGTTTATTAAGTGCCCCGGGGGCTAGAGCGCGTAGATTTAGTCGTTCCCTGTATGATGGTTTATTAATTTGTTTTTATTTTTATTTTCTCGAAATCCATCAGCACTAAAGCCGACTTCCTCGCGGTTGAGTCGCGTGCGCTTGTTGCTAGGCAGAGATGTTGACCGGCTTAACTTTGATTGCCTAGCCGATGATGATTCATTCGTGTATGGGGTGCTGCATTATGCGCGATAGTCTGTGCTCGGCGATGATTCCTACAATTTAACCAAAAAGGAGCTTTGTTTCTAAGGTAAATCGTTCGCAGTCCGGAGTTGCTATAGAGTCAAATTAAAAGTGTGGTGGCACTCGGTACTAAAGTTTATGACTAAGCGCTAATATCAGCCAACGACGACGACGCCGTTTCTGGTTTTAATTAGATACCTTAGAACTTCTACGAAAACAACAATGGTGTTGTTCCTTTGAAGCCGATAGCGCACCGAGTGCACTAATTAGAAAACCCGATTTAATACACTTAACAGTGGATTGGAGCCTTTCTAACAGAGTTTAAATTATATTTGGAAATATATAAAATAATATAGAATATACATGATAGATTCCTTCCCTCTGAATCATATAAGTATGATTTCAGATATTCAAACACGAAAAATTCCAATCTCAATATAAAAAAATGATGCCTGATACGTTTTTTTGGGGAAAAGCGAACTGGTATGTAAGGAGCTCATTTTATGTATGGAAAGAATGGTATTTAAACAGTAGAATTTCCAAGATTTATAACACGCTGAAATGGTGCCGTGGTAGCAACCAGAACTTTCACGTTGCTGGTCACGGTTCGAATCTTACTGTTTTTTTATGCTTTTTTTTTACTGAATAAGTAAAACCAACTACAATATTGATGGATAGCCGTGACGCGTGCCCTAGCATGATACCTTTTTTAGAGCTCAACCATGCATAGAGGAAAAATTCCCACAAAAGGAGGGGAAAGTAATATGACTATTAAATGATTAATCTCATTCTGTAAACTAAATCTGAAATCTTATTCTGATTCTAAAGTTTGAATTTTGAGTTACAACACTTAGTCTAATATTTGAATATAAGTTCCAATTTCAAATTCCAGGTTGATCTTTAATCCAAATTCTTAATCAGAATTCTAAATCTGAATTCTCAATCTGAATTCTGAATCTGAACTCTGAATTTGAATTCTAAATCTGTATTCTGAATCTGTATTCTGAATCTGAATTCTGAATCTGAATTCTGAATCTGAATTCTGAATCTGAATTCTGAATCTGAGTTCTGAATCTGAATTCTGAATCTGAATTCTGAATCTGAATTCTGAATCTGAATTCTGAATTCTGAATCTGAATTCTGAATCTTAATTCTGAATCTGAATTCTGAATCTGAATTCTGAATCTGAATTCTGAATCTGAATTCTGAATCTGAATTCTGAATCTGAATTCTGAATCTAAATTCTGAATCTGAATTCTGAATCTGAATTCTGAATCTGAATTCTGAATCTGAATTCTGAATCTGAATTCTGAATCTGAATTCTGAATCTGAATTCTGAATCTGAATTCTGAATCTGAATTCTGAATCTGAATTCTGAATCTGAATTCTGAATCGGAATTCTGAATCTGAATTCTGAATCTGAATTCTGAATATGAATTCTGAATCTGAATTCTGGATCTGAATTCTGAATCTGAATTCTGAATCTGAATTCTGAATCTGAATTCTGAATCTGAATTCTGAATCTGAATTCTGAATCTGAATTCTGAATCTGAATTCTGAATCTGAATTCTGAATCTGAATTCTGAATCTGAATTCTGAATCTGAATTCTGAATCTGAATTCTGAATCTGAATTCTGAATCTGAATTCTGAATCTGAATTCTTAATCTTGTAAATCTCATTTTGATTGTTTTGCATCACATGGTTTTCAACATTGAAATTTCTTTCATCCAAATTTTTTTTTATGATTTCGGATTTTACAACTTTTAATAGTATGGTTTTACCCCTAAAAGTATGCAGCAAACTTAATTTCAGAAAAATTGTGAAAAAAAGTTTTCACAAAACAAAATCGTGTTTTCATGCGTAATGATCTTTAAGTCATCGCAAATTTATCAAAAACTGTGCAAATTGGTATTCTTGGAGAAACAATTCCAGAATTGAAAATTGATAAAGTGAGGAGAAATTTTACGGATGATGAAAAGAGCGAAAGAACATTTTTGCAAGGAAAATTTATTAACGTACACCATACTTTACCTCGCAACATCCAGCTTCATCAATTTTTAATTCTGATATTCTTTCTCCATGAATCTAAATTTTTCACCGATATGCCGAAAATAAATTTACAAAAATTCTGAATCTGAATTCTGAATCTGAATTCTGATTCTGAATTCTGAATCTGAATTCTGAATCTGAATTCTGAATCTGAATTCTGATTCTGAATTCTGAATCTGAATTCTGAATCTGAATTCTGAATCTGAATTCTGAATCTGAATTCTGAATCTGAATTCTGAATCTGAATTCTGAATCTGAATTCTGAATCTGAATTCTGAATCTGAATTCTGAATCTGAATTCTGAATCTGAATTCTGAATCTGAATCTGAATTCTGAATCTGAATTCTGAATCTGAATTCTGAATCTGAATTCTGAATCTGAATTCTGAATCTGAATTCTGAATCTGAATTCTGAATCTGAATTCTGAATCTGAATTCTGAATCTGAATTCTGAATCTGAATTCTGAATCTGAATTCTGAATCTGAATTCTGAATCTGAATTCTGAATCTGAATTCTGAATCTGAATTCTGAATCTGAATTCTGAATCTGAATTCTGAATCTGAATTCTGAATCTGAATTCTGAATCTGAATTCTGAATCTGAATTCTGAATCTGAATTCTGAATCTGAATTCTGAATCTGAATTCTGAATCTGAATTCTGAATCTGAATTCTGAATCTGAATTCTGAATCTGAATTCTGAATCTGAATTCTGAATCTGAATTCTGAATCTGAATTCTGAATCTGAATTCTGAATCTGAATTCTGAATCTGAATTCTTAATCTGAATTCTGAATCTGAATTCTGAATCTAAATTCTGAATCTGAATATGAGTTCTGAATCTGAATTTTGAATTCTGAATTTTGAATCCTGAATTCTGATTCCTAAACCTGTATCCTGAATTTGAAAACTGAATCTGAATTCTGCATCTGAAATTGAATCTAAATTATGTATGAGTATGTAGAAATGAAAAAAAAAACATAAATTCATTCTTCAACACGAGTAAAAAAAACGAGGGTCATAAGATCTTCATATAAATTCCCCCCCAACGCAGTTTCCTGTACGGCTCTGCATTTTGTTGACACCCGGCATGGCTTTAGACACTATAATTTCATAAATGAAATTATAATGTCTATAGGCATGGCGGACTCTGAAGGAAACGCCCATCCGCCATTTGCTGCATTGAAAAGCAAGAAGTGTAAGATATAAACACTGTTGCCGTATTTGCCCCAGCAGACTGAGAAACTGCCCAGACCACGGTGCGTCTTAGTAATGCCTTTTACCTATTTGAGTTTGAGCCGCTTTCAATCAAGCGTGCCGATGGTTTATTGGATAGCGCTTGCAACTTGGGATCTGAAGGGTTTTGGTTCAATTCTCGAGTTAATAAAAATATTATTTTTTTATTTTGATTATCTTCAATTTATAAATGATTGCTGGTGCTGCTGCTTCGAGGCGCCACTAGCAACTTTTTTTTATGCCATAATAAGTATGATATGTATTTGGTAAAGAAAACGGTTTCAACTATTTTGTTTTTTTCCCGTTTTTGAAAGGGTTGTGTAGAAAAAAAAATGCATTCTTTTGAGACTAAAATCATTTTAATTGTGCAGCCCAGTTTCGCAAAAACGTTCTAGACATTTTTAAAATGGCACATACAAATCCACGGACATCAACAGAACTCGTCGAGCTGAGTCGATAGGTACCTATAAAGGTATGTCTAAGACCCATAATTAATGATCTCTCAAATCGACCGATAACCAAACCTTTCTGTTAGAAAGGCAAAAATGATGCCTGATACGTTTTTTTGGGGAAAAGCGAACTGGTATGTAAGGAGCTCATTTTATGTATGGAAAGAATGGTATTTAAACAGTAGAATTTCCAAGATTTATAACACGCTGAAATGGTGCCGTGGTAGCAACCAGAACTTTCACGTTGCTGGTCACGGTTCGAATCTTACTGTTTTTTTATGCTTTTTTTTTACTGAATAAGTAAAACCAACTACAATATTGATGGATAGCCGTGACGCGTGCCCTAGCATGATACCTTTTTTAGAGCTCAACCATGCATAGAGGAAAAATTCCCACAAAAGGAGGGGAAAGTAATATGACTATTAAATGATTAATCTCATTCTGTAAACTAAATCTGAAATCTTATTCTGATTCTAAAGTTTGAATTTTGAGTTACAACACTTAGTCTAATATTTGAATATAAGTTCCAATTTCAAATTCCAGGTTGATCTTTAATCCAAATTCTTAATCAGAATTCTAAATCTGAATTCTCAATCTGAATTCTGAATCTGAACTCTGAATTTGAATTCTAAATCTGTATTCTGAATCTGAATTCTGAATCTGAATTCTGAATCTGAATTCTGAATCTGAATTCTGAATCTGAATTCTGAATCTGAATTCTGAATCTGAGTTCTGAATCTGAATTCTGAATCTGAATTCTGAATCTGAATTCTGAATTCTGAATCTGAATTCTGAATCTTAATTCTGAATCTGAATTCTGAATCTGAATTCTGAATCTGAATTCTGAATCTGAATTCTGAATCTGAATTCTGAATCTGAATTCTGAATCTGAATTCTGAATCTAAATTCTGAATCTGAATTCTGAATCTGAATTCTGAATCTGAATTCTGAATCTGAATTCTGAATCTGAATTCTGAATCTGAATTCTGAATCTGAATTCTGAATCTGAATTCTGAATCTGAATTCTGAATCTGAATTCTGAATCGGAATTCTGAATCTGAATTCTGAATCTGAATTCTGAATATGAATTCTGAATCTGAATTCTGGATCTGAATTCTGAATCTGAATTCTGAATCTGAATTCTGAATCTGAATTCTGAATCTGAATTCTGAATCTGAATTCTGAATCTGAATTCTGAATCTGAATTCTGAATCTGAATTCTGAATCTGAATTCTGAATCTGAATTCTGAATCTGAATTCTGAATCTGAATTCTGAATCTGAATTCTGAATCTGAATTCTGAATCTGAATTCTTAATCTTGTAAATCTCATTTTGATTGTTTTGCATCACACGGTTTTCAACATTGAAATTTCTTTCATCCAAATTTTTTTTTATGATTTCGGATTTTACAACTTTTAATAGTATGGTTTTACCCCTAAAAGTATGCAGCAAACTTAATTTCAGAAAAATTGTGAAAAAAAGTTTTCACAAAACAAAATCGTGTTTTCATGCGTAATGATCTTTAAGTCATCGCAAATTTATCAAAAACTGTGCAAATTGGTATTCTTGGAGAAACAATTCCAGAATTGAAAATTGATAAAGTGAGGAGAAATTTTACGGATGATGAAAAGAGCGAAAGAACATTTTTGCAAGGAAAATTTATTAACGTACACCATACTTTACCTCGCAACATCCAGCTTCATCAATTTTTAATTCTGATATTCTTTCTCCATGAATCTAAATTTTTCACCGATATGCCGAAAATAAATTTACAAAAATTCTGAATCTGAATTCTGAATCTGAATTCTGATTCTGAATTCTGAATCTGAATTCTGAATCTGAATTCTGAATCTGAATTCTGATTCTGAATTCTGAATCTGAATTCTGAATCTGAATTCTGAATCTGAATTCTGAATCTGAATTCTGAATCTGAATTCTGAATCTGAATTCTGAATCTGAATTCTGAATCTGAATTCTGAATCTGAATTCTGAATCTGAATTCTGAATCTGAATTCTGAATCTGAATTCTGAATCTGAATTCTGAATCTGAATCTGAATTCTGAATCTGAATTCTGAATCTGAATTCTGAATCTGAATTCTGAATCTGAATTCTGAATCTGAATTCTGAATCTGAATTCTGAATCTGAAATCTGAATCTGAATTCTGAATCTGAATTCTGAATCTGAATTCTGAATCTGAATTCTGAATCTGAATTCTGAATCTGAATTCTGAATCTGAATTCTGAATCTGAATTCTGAATCTGAATTCTGAATCTGAATTCTGAATCTGAATTCTGAATCTGAATTCTGAATCTGAATTCTGAATCTGAATTCTGAATCTGAATTCTGAATCTGAATTCTGAATCTGAATTCTGAATCTGAATTCTGAATCTGAATTCTGAATCTGAATTCTGAATCTGAATTCTGAATCTGAATTCTGAATCTGAATTCTGAATCTGAATTCTGAATCTGAATTCTGAATCTGAATTCTGAATCTGAATTCTGAATCTGAATTCTGAATCTGAATTCTGAATCTGAATTCTGAATCTGAATTCTGAATCTGAATTCTTAATCTGAATTCTGAATCTGAATTCTGAATCTAAATTCTGAATCTGAATATGAGTTCTGAATCTGAATTTTGAATTCTGAATTTTGAATCCTGAATTCTGATTCCTAAACCTGTATCCTGAATTTGAAAACTGAATCTGAATTCTGCATCTGAAATTGAATCTAAATTATGTATGAGTATGTAGAAATGAAAAAAAAAACATAAATTCATTCTTCAACACGAGTAAAAAAAACGAGGGTCATAAGATCTTCATATAAATTCCCCCCCAACGCAGTTTCCTGTACGGCTCTGCATTTTGTTGACACCCGGCATGGCTTTAGACACTATAATTTCATAAATGAAATTATAATGTCTATAGGCATGGCGGACTCTGAAGGAAACGCCCATCCGCCATTTGCTGCATTGAAAAGCAAGAAGTGTAAGATATAAACACTGTTGCCGTATTTGCCCCAGCAGACTGAGAAACTGCCCAGACCACGGTGCGTCTTAGTAATGCCTTTTACCTATTTGAGTTTGAGCCGCTTTCAATCAAGCGTGCCGATGGTTTATTGGATAGCGCTTGCAACTTGGGATCTGAAGGGTTTTGGTTCAATTCTCGAGTTAATAAAAATATTATTTTTTTATTTTGATTATCTTCAATTTATAAATGATTGCTGGTGCTGCTGCTTCGAGGCGCCACTAGCAACTTTTTTTTATGCCATAATAAGTATGATATGTATTTGGTAAAGAAAACGGTTTCAACTATTTTGTTTTTTTCCCGTTTTTGAAAGGGTTGTGTAGAAAAAAAAATGCATTCTTTTGAGACTAAAATCATTTTAATTGTGCAGCCCAGTTTCGCAAAAACGTTCTAGACATTTTTAAAATGGCACATACAAATCCACGGACATCAACAGAACTCGTCGAGCTGAGTCGATAGGTACCTATAAAGGTATGTCTAAGACCCATAATTAATGATCTCTCAAATCGACCGATAACCAAACCTTTCTGTTAGAAAGGCAAAAATGATGCCTGATACGTTTTTTTGGGGAAAAGCGAACTGGTATGTAAGGAGCTCATTTTATGTATGGAAAGAATGGTATTTAAACAGTAGAATTTCCAAGATTTATAACACGCTGAAATGGTGCCGTGGTAGCAACCAGAACTTTCACGTTGCTGGTCACGGTTCGAATCTTACTGTTTTTTTATGCTTTTTTTTTTACTGAATAAGTAAAACCAACTACAATATTGATGGATAGCCGTGACGCGTGCCCTAGCATGATACCTTTTTTAGAGCTCAACCATGCATAGAGGAAAAATTCCCACAAAAGGAGGGGAAAGTAATATGACTATTAAATGATTAATCTCATTCTGTAAACTAAATCTGAAATCTTATTCTGATTCTAAAGTTTGAATTTTGAGTTACAACACTTAGTCTAATATTTGAATATAAGTTCCAATTTCAAATTCCAGGTTGATCTTTAATCCAAATTCTTAATCAGAATTCTAAATCTGAATTCTCAATCTGAATTCTGAATCTGAACTCTGAATTTGAATTCTAAATCTGTATTCTGAATCTGAATTCTGAATCTGAATTCTGAATCTGAATTCTGAATCTGAATTCTGAATCTGAATTCTGAATCTGAGTTCTGAATCTGAATTCTGAATCTGAATTCTGAATCTGAATTCTGAATTCTGAATCTGAATTCTGAATCTTAATTCTGAATCTGAATTCTGAATCTGAATTCTGAATCTGAATTCTGAATCTGAATTCTGAATCTGAATTCTGAATCTGAATTCTGAATCTAAATTCTGAATCTGAATTCTGAATCTGAATTCTGAATCTGAATTCTGAATCTGAATTCTGAATCTGAATTCTGAATCTGAATTCTGAATCTGAATTCTGAATCTGAATTCTGAATCTGAATTCTGAATCTGAATTCTGAATCTGAATTCTGAATCGGAATTCTGAATCTGAATTCTGAATCTGAATTCTGAATATGAATTCTGAATCTGAATTCTGGATCTGAATTCTGAATCTGAATTCTGAATCTGAATTCTGAATCTGAATTCTGAATCTGAATTCTGAATCTGAATTCTGAATCTGAATTCTGAATCTGAATTCTGAATCTGAATTCTGAATCTGAATTCTGAATCTGAATTCTGAATCTGAATTCTGAATCTGAATTCTGAATCTGAATTCTGAATCTGAATTCTTAATCTTGTAAATCTCATTTTGATTGTTTTGCATCACACGGTTTTCAACATTGAAATTTCTTTCATCCAAATTTTTTTTTATGATTTCGGATTTTACAACTTTTAATAGTATGGTTTTACCCCTAAAAGTATGCAGCAAACTTAATTTCAGAAAAATTGTGAAAAAAAGTTTTCACAAAACAAAATCGTGTTTTCATGCGTAATGATCTTTAAGTCATCGCAAATTTATCAAAAACTGTGCAAATTGGTATTCTTGGAGAAACAATTCCAGAATTGAAAATTGATAAAGTGAGGAGAAATTTTACGGATGATGAAAAGAGCGAAAGAACATTTTTGCAAGGAAAATTTATTAACGTACACCATACTTTACCTCGCAACATCCAGCTTCATCAATTTTTAATTCTGATATTCTTTCTCCATGAATCTAAATTTTTCACCGATATGCCGAAAATAAATTTACAAAAATTCTGAATCTGAATTCTGAATCTGAATTCTGATTCTGAATTCTGAATCTGAATTCTGAATCTGAATTCTGAATCTGAATTCTGATTCTGAATTCTGAATCTGAATTCTGAATCTGAATTCTGAATCTGAATTCTGAATCTGAATTCTGAATCTGAATTCTGAATCTGAATTCTGAATCTGAATTCTGAATCTGAATTCTGAATCTGAATTCTGAATCTGAATTCTGAATCTGAATTCTGAATCTGAATCTGAATTCTGAATCTGAATTCTGAATCTGAATTCTGAATCTGAATTCTGAATCTGAATTCTGAATCTGAATTCTGAATCTGAATTCTGAATCTGAATTCTGAATCTGAATTCTGAATCTGAATTCTGAATCTGAATTCTGAATCTGAATTCTGAATCTGAATTCTGAATCTGAATTCTGAATCTGAATTCTGAATCTGAATTCTGAATCTGAATTCTGAATCTGAATTCTGAATCTGAATTCTGAATCTGAATTCTGAATCTGAATTCTGAATCTGAATTCTGAATCTGAATTCTGAATCTGAATTCTGAATCTGAATTCTGAATCTGAATTCTGAATCTGAATTCTGAATCTGAATTCTGAATCTGAATTCTGAATCTGAATTCTGAATCTGAATTCTGAATCTGAATTCTGAATCTGAATTCTGAATCTGAATTCTGAATCTGAATTCTGAATCTGAATTCTGAATCTGAATTCTGAATCTGAATTCTGAATCTGAATTCTGAATCTGAATTCTGAATCTGAATTCTTAATCTGAATTCTGAATCTGAATTCTGAATCTAAATTCTGAATCTGAATATGAGTTCTGAATCTGAATTTTGAATTCTGAATTTTGAATCCTGAATTCTGATTCCTAAACCTGTATCCTGAATTTGAAAACTGAATCTGAATTCTGCATCTGAAATTGAATCTAAATTATGTATGAGTATGTAGAAATGAAAAAAAAAACATAAATTCATTCTTCAACACGAGTAAAAAAAACGAGGGTCATAAGATCTTCATATAAATTCCCCCCCAACGCAGTTTCCTGTACGGCTCTGCATTTTGTTGACACCCGGCATGGCTTTAGACACTATAATTTCATAAATGAAATTATAATGTCTATAGGCATGGCGGACTCTGAAGGAAACGCCCATCCGCCATTTGCTGCATTGAAAAGCAAGAAGTGTAAGATATAAACACTGTTGCCGTATTTGCCCCAGCAGACTGAGAAACTGCCCAGACCACGGTGCGTCTTAGTAATGCCTTTTACCTATTTGAGTTTGAGCCGCTTTCAATCAAGCGTGCCGATGGTTTATTGGATAGCGCTTGCAACTTGGGATCTGAAGGGTTTTGGTTCAATTCTCGAGTTAATAAAAATATTATTTTTTTATTTTGATTATCTTCAATTTATAAATGATTGCTGGTGCTGCTGCTTCGAGGCGCCACTAGCAACTTTTTTTTATGCCATAATAAGTATGATATGTATTTGGTAAAGAAAACGGTTTCAACTATTTTGTTTTTTTCCCGTTTTTGAAAGGGTTGTGTAGAAAAAAAAATGCATTCTTTTGAGACTAAAATCATTTTAATTGTGCAGCCCAGTTTCGCAAAAACGTTCTAGACATTTTTAAAATGGCACATACAAATCCACGGACATCAACAGAACTCGTCGAGCTGAGTCGATAGGTACCTATAAAGGTATGTCTAAGACCCATAATTAATGATCTCTCAAATCGACCGATAACCAAACCTTTCTGTTAGAAAGGCAAAAACTGTTACTCAGGGGTGAGTAACCCAACAATCAATTTTGCAGCTTCAATACTAAACACCTTAGTTGTGAGTTTCATATACATTAAAGAATGATCATATAAGGCTCGCAAAAACAGCATTTACCTACCAAAGTTAAGCCAATATACAGTAAGGTTTTTTTTTACACTGATATACGTACCGCGTAAAAAAAAACCGTGTAAAAAAAAACCGTGTTAATTCCCGAAAACCGTGTAAAAAAAAACCGTGCTAATTCCCGAAAACCGTGTAAAAAAAGACCATTCGAATTCTGCAGCTCTGAAGTTCTGACACTTAAGACCTGAGACCTGAGACTTGAGACTTGAGACCTGGACTTGAGAATGTAAACTAGAGACATGAGACCTGAGACTTTAGACATGACACCTGAGACCTAAGTCCAGGGACCTGAGATCTGAGACATGAGATCTGAGACTTGAAGAATGAGACCAAAGACATGGGACATTAGACCTGAGACCTGAGACTAGAAACCTAAGACATAAAACACGAGACCTGAGACCTGAGACATGGGACATGAGACCTGAGGCATGACACCTGAGACCTGAGACCTGAGACATGAGACATGAGACATGAGACATGAGACATGAGACATGAGAAATGAGACCTGAGACATGAGATATGAGACATAAGACATGAGACCTGAGCTATGAGACAAGAGCCATGAAAGATTAGACCTGAGACATGAGACTTTAGACCTGAGACAAGCTACTAGTGTTATTACCGCGAAAAATTATATTAGCTCCGATTTCAACTTGCGACCCCTCTAGTGAAAGGGTTTGGCTTGTAGGTGACGAAAAATAGTGTCGCGAGTTCGCTAGTACAAGCTACTAGTGTTAGTACCGCGATAAATTGGTTAAGCTCCGATTTTGACTTGCGACCCCTCTAGTGAAAGGGTTTGACTTGTTGGTGACGAAAAATAGTGTCGCAAAATCGCTAGTACAAGCTACTAGTTTTAGTACCGCGATAAATTAGCTTAGCTCCGATTTCAACTTTTGACCGGTCAAGTGAAAGGGTTTGACTTGTTGGTGACGAAAAATAGTGTCGCGAAATCGCTAGTACAAGCTACTAGGGTTAGTACCGATAGAAATTATATAAGCTCCGATTTTGACTTGCGACCCCTCTAGTGAAAGGGTTTGACTTGTGGGTGACGAAAATTAGTGTCGCGACATCGCTAGTACAAGCTACTAGTTTTAGCACAGCGATTAATTAGTTAAGCTCCGATTTCAACTTTCGACCGGTCAAGTGAAAGGGTTTGACTTGTAGATGACGAAAAATAGTGTCGCGAATTTGCTAGTACAATCTACTAGGGCTAGTACCGCGATAAATTGGTTAAGCTCCGATTTAGACTTGCGACCCCTCTAGTGAAAGGGTTCGACTTGTTGGTGACGAAAAATAGTGTCGCGACTTTGCTAGTACAAGCTACTAGGGTTAGTACCGATAGAAATAAGATTAGCTCCGATTTCAACTTTCGACCGGTAAATGAAAGGGTTTGACTTGTAGGTGACGAAAAATAGTGTCGCGACTTCGCTAGTACAAGCTACTAGGGTTAGTACAGGTAGAAATTAGTTTCAACCCTAGTAGCTTGTACTAGCGAGCTCGCGACACTATTTTTCATCACCTAAAAGTGAAGCCCTTTCACTTGAACGATCGAAAGTTGAAATCGGAGCTAATCTAATTTCTACCGGTACTAACCCTAGTAACTTGTACTAGCGATTTCGCGACACTATTTTTCGTTACCTACAAGTCAAACCATTTCATTTGACCGGTCGAAAGTTGAAATCGATGCTTAACTAATTTTTCGCGGTACTAACACTAGTAGCTTATACTAGCGAAGTCGCGATACTATTTTTCGTCACCAACAAGTCAAACTCTTTCACTAGAGGGGTCGCAAGTTGAAATCGGAGCTTAACTAATTTCTCGCGGTACTAACACTAGTAGCTTGTACTAACGAAGTCGCGATACTATTTTTCGTCACCAACAAGTCAAACCCTTTTACTAGAGGGGTCGCAAGTTGAAATCGGAGCTTAACTAATTTTTCGCGGTACTAACCCTAGTAGCTTGTACTAACGAAGTCGCGATACTATTTTTCGTCACCAACAAGTCAAACCCTTTCACTAAAAGGGTCGCAAGTTGAAATCGGAGCTTAACTAATTTCTCGCGGTACTAACACTAGTAGCTTGTACTAGCGAAGTCGCGACACTATTTTTCGTCACCCACAAGTCAAACCCTTTCATTAGAGGGGTCGCATGTTGAAATCGGAGCTAAACTTATTTCTCGCGGTACTAATTCTAGTAGCTTGTCTCCGGTCTCAGGTCCAAAGTCTCATGTCTCAGGTCTAAAGTCTCATGTTTCATGGCTCTTGTCTCATGCCTCAGGTCTCATGTCTTATGTCTCATGCCTCATGTTCCATACCCATGTCTCAGGTCTAAAGTCTCATGTTTCATGGCTCTTGTCTCATGCCTCAGGTCTCAGGTCTCAGGTCTCATGTCTCATGCTAAGGTCTCAAGTCTTATATCCCCTGTCTCAGTTTCCAGGTCTCAGGTCTCATGTCTAATTTCTAATGTTTCATGTCTCAGGTCTCATGTCTCATGTCTCAGGTCTCAAGTCTCAGGTCTCAGGTCTCAGGTCTCAGGTCTCAGGTCTCAAATCTCAGGTCTCAGGTCTCAGGTCTCAGGTCTCAGATCCCAGGTCTCAGGTCTCATGTATCATGTTCTTAGTCTAAGAGATAAGATTTTCCCAACTTCAAAAAGATTCTAAGTGTTTTCCTTTGAAAAGGACTTAGAATATTTTCTCTCAAAAACCGTGTTAATTCGCGAAAACCGTGTAAAAAAAAACCGTGTTAATTCCCGAAAACCGTGTAAAAAAAGCCGTGTAAAAAAAAAACCGCGTAAAAAAAAACCGTGTAAAAAAAAACCTAGGTGTACATACAATTTTTTAACTTCTGTCTAAAGCGATAAGAACTACCCATGTAATCATAAGCATTAAGCCATAACCCTTAATCAGCTTTAAATCAAGATTTCTAATGCAAGTTAGCATTATATCAACATTCATAATGCTTTTAAGTTTTATATAAGCATTAGACTTCGGATCCACTATTAAGAAGTCGCTTAGTTGGACTTAAACTTTAGATTTTATTTGAAGACGAAGTAAAATTCCGTGCTTTTCGTTTAGCTCAATGATCTATTTATTCTACTTGATTCTAAAATGGCTAACTTGAACAATTATGCGAACTCTCTCCGCGTTGTTTGCTATGCTGCGAAAGAGAGTTGATCTTATGCTAAGGTACGATAACAATTATTGGTGTTTGCGTGAACATGATTTGGGAAACATTACAAACAGATCAATTTGAAATTCCTGATCAGTGTAGTACCGATCAATTGTAGCACTAAAACTTCCTGTTTATGCTTATATTAAGCTTTTATAAAGCAATGAAGTGGTGTGACCCGAACAGTACTTGAAGTACGGGTTTTTTCACCAACCTTATCAGCATCAAGAGTGGTCGAAATGGTAAAGGCGCAAGAAAAGAAAAAAGCTGCTGCGGGATCCTCGGCTCGAGACTCATCAAAGGTAATTCATAATTCAATTATAATCATTTCTCATTTCATAGAACCCTTCATTAAGCAGACATAATCCTTCATTCAGAAGGTTGAATGGTGTTGTAGATAATGATTATATTGTTTTATTTTTGTTCTTTTAATTAATCAAAGAATAATTTCCTATTTTGAATTTCCGTTTCACATCAATCATGAACAATCAATTAAATAGTTAAACGGTGTTCTAAGTATCCATTGTTAATGCTTTTATACGGCTGATACGTTTTGATGGTGCTCTTATTCAACATTTGTATTGCTTATTAAAGGCTTTGTTGTGATAGCATTTATTCAGCTTGCTATTTCGCCTTTTTAGCATTAATTCTGCATTATCTATGCATATATTACTTACAACCACGTGGACAGAAAAATGAGATTTTTGATCTCAACTAAAATTAGTCAACAGTAACAATCTCGATTCACAACATTATCCATAAACTCTAAATCTCATTCCAGATCTCAAGTTTTACAACAAATGTTGAAAAAAATTCTCAATTATTGATAGTTTATTTATTTTATTTTCATAGTATTCCGTCTCACGACAGAAATTGACGAACATAATTCCTAAAAATCACTCGGTCCATGGCAACCGTTTTCCAATTCCTCGGGCAACCCATGTTCGCCAGATCACGCTCCACTTGGTCTAACCACCTCGCTCGTTGCGCCCCCGCTCGTCTTGTTCCTACCGGATTCGTAGCGAACACCTGTTTTGCAGGACAGTCATCCGGCATTCTCGCATTATGTCCCGCCCAGCGTATCCGGCCAGCCTTCACCACCTTCTGGATACTGGGTTCGCCGTAGAGTCACGCGAGCTTGTGGTTCATTCTTCGCCTCCACACTCCGTCCTCCTGTACGCCGCCAAAGATGGTTCTTAACACTCGTCACTCAAATACTCCGAGTGTACGCAGGTCCTCCTCGAGCAATATCCATGTCTCGTGCCCGTAGATAACAACCGGTCTAATGAGCGTCATATACAGGTTACTCTTCGTGCGAGGGCTAAGCCTTATCGACCGCAGCTGCCTGTGAAGTCCATAGTAGACACGACTTCCGCTGATAATTCTCCTCCGGATCTCACGGCTGGTGTCATTGTCTGCGGTCTCCAGTGAGCCGAGATAGACAAAGTCTTCGACTATCTCCAGCTCGTCGCCGTCGATCGTGACCTTGTTATTACTGGACAAGCGGGTTCGGTCAGACTCGGATCCGCAGGCCAGCATGTACTTCGTCTGGGACGTATTAATCATCAACCCAATCCTTCCTGCTTCGCGTTTCAGTTTGCGGTAGATCTCCTCCACCGCCGCAGATGATCTGCCGACTATATCAATGTCATCGGCAAAGCAGATAAGTTGACTGGATCTGTTGAAAATCGTGCCCCGCATTTCGCCCACCGCTCGTCGAATAACACCTTCTAGCGCCACGATGAACATCATGCAGGATATACCATCACCTTGTCGAAGCCCGCTGCACGATTTGAATGAACTCGACAATTCACCCGAAATCCGCACACAGCACTGCGTTCCATCCATCGTCGCCTTGATCAGTCTGATCAGCTTCCCAGAAAAGCCGTTCTCGTCCATGATTTTCCATAACTCGTTACGGTCGATCGTGTCGTATGTGGCTTTGAAGTCGATGAATAGATGGTGCGTAGGGACTTGGTGTTCACGGCATTTTTGGAGGATTTGCCGTAATGTGAATATCTGGTCCGTCGTAGACCTTCCCTCCATGAAGCCGGCCTGATTACTTCCCACGAATCTGTTTGCTTGTGGCGTTAGGCGGCGGAGTAGGACTCGGGACAACACTTTGTAGGTGGCATTGAGAACAGTGATCGCTCGGTAGTTCTCACAGTCCAATTTGTCGTCCTTCTTGTAGATGGGGCATATTACTCTCTCCTTCCACTCCTCTGGTAGCTGTTCTATGTCCCAGATCCGGACTACCGACTTGTTTCTATTCAGCTGGCGAATGGCTTCCTTAACTTCACTCATCGTTGGGAGTGGCTCCTCTACGTCGTTGGCTAGGCCGGCGATGTACCTTCCCCCGCCGTCTTGATCTCCTGCATGTGCGCCGTTCAGGTGTTCATCGAAGTGCTGCTTCCACCTTTTGATCTCCTCACGATTGTCCGTCAGGACGCCCCCGTCCTTATCCCGGCACATTTCGACTTGCGGCAAGAAGTCTTTACTGGATGCGTTGAGTTTCTGATAGAACTGCTCCAGCTCCTCGAGCTCCTCCTCTTCCAGGCGGCGCTTTTTCTCCTGGAAAATTCGGACTCGCTGCCTCTTCCGCTGTCGGTGATTTTCCGACGGGTGCCTCTTTGCACTACTGCCGCCCGCGCGGCATTCTCTTCGTCCATCACCCTCCTACACTCCTCGTCGAATCAGTCGTTCCGTCGAGTTCGCTCCACATAACCGATGACGTTCTCCGCAGCACTGTTGATGGCTGTCTTGATGGTATCCCAATAGTCCTCGAGAGGGGCTTCGTCAAGCTCGTCCTCTGCCGGTAGCGCTGCTTCGACCGATTGCGCGTAGTCTGCCGCGACCTTAGGTTGCTTCAGTCGTGCGATATTTAACCGAAGCGGGCGCCGGTTTCGTGTGTTGTTCACTACGGAGAGTTTTGGGCGCATCTTCACCATCACCAGATAGTGGTCTGACTTGATGTTGGCGCCTCGACAGGATCTGACGTCGATGATGTCCGAGAAGTGCCGGCTGTCAATCAAAACGTGGTCGATCTGTGATTGCGTTTGGTACGGTGATCTCCAGGTGTGCTTGTGTGGGAGGCGGTGCTTGAAAAAGGTACTATTACGTACGGCCATTCGTTTGGAGGCGGCGAAATCAATAAGTCTGAGGCCGTTTTCGTTGGTCAGCTGGTGCGCACTGAACCTTCCAATTGTCGGTTTGAATTCCTCCTCCTGGCCGACCTGAGCATTAAAATCCCCGATGACGATCTTGATATCATGTTTTGGGCTACGGTCGTATTCACGCTCCAGCTGCGCGTAAAATTCGTCTTTGTCGTCACCGGTACTTCCGAGGTGAGGGCTTTGCACGTTGATGATGCTGATGTTGAAGAACCGGCCCTTGATTCTCAACCGGCACATTCGTGAGTTGATCGGCCACCACCCGATCACACGCTTTTGCATCAAAGCCCTTCCAGCATACCTCCTGCAGCGCTACGATGTCGAATTTGCGGCTATTCAATTTTGTGGGTACTGCCCACAAAATTTAGGGATCGGCAGTTCCATGTTCCAAGTTTCCAATCGCTACTCCCTTTTCGTCACGTGGGTCTTTGCCGATTTCCATCCGAAATTTGTTGTTCGTTGTTCGTTGCTTATGTTTTTTGTAGTCACAGGCTCGCAAGGCCCGCAGCTAACCCCACTATCTCGCAGGAGGACCGTCGTGATGTTACTGTTTTGGGTCCCGAACACCACCAGGACGTTGCTGCACTCCGCACGCCGCCCCTGGCATAGAGAACAGACGCGTATTATTGATAGTTATTTAGTCCCAATTATTTTATTTCAAATGGAGACTTCCAAAAAAACTAACAAAAATTAGACTTAGCTTGATAGATTGCCGAGATTTTGTGCAGATTTTTCTTTCACATTACTTGAAAAATTGAACAAAGTTTTCAACTGACTCCTTGGAATTGAGTATTACGCGCCCAAATTACTAAACCAAATTTTGTCAAAACTAAAAATCTAGAATATTTGAAAGCTTAAAATATGACTCTTAATCAGCAAATTCGCATTTATCTAGAATAATAATAATTTTTAAATGATTTCCTTCTTGATTTATGGAATGCTTTCATAATTTGCCTGGGTATTGGCTGTATTCTGGAGAATGTTTCGAAACAATATGTCCAGTTTACGCAAGGTTGTGGACATAAAATAGCCACAATTTTCCCGGCTCGGATACCTGCGGAGAGATGTCAAGTAAGTTCCAAGTTTATTGTTCTTGATCTTTATTTTGGATCATCATTGGGATAGAAGCTTAATATTATAATTAATATAATATATAATTAATAAGATGAGGTATTCATATTCAATATTCACCATTTCGGAATATGAAAAGAAAATATTCAAAATTTTAACAATTTTTGTGAATTTGACTTGAAATTTTAATCCTCAACTCATATGCAGAATTGAACAAGAAAAAAGTTTCATGAGTCCGGAATTTAAAAATCTAAAACAAGTTCATAATTCAAAATTTTCGTTCAAATAACTTAGCTCAATAAAAAATAAAAAATGAAAAAAAGATATTGAATCCCATTAACTCAGGATCAAGTGAGAGATTACCGGTTGAGGATACTGATTGAATGTCGGTTTTTTGTTTTATATTCGTAGAAATTTTTATTTGGAATTAAGATTCACGAATGTTAGAATCGTATTCATATTCAGCTCGAATTTAAGTTCTATTATTGAAATTTAAATATCGATATGAGAATTATATTGAGACTACAAATTTAACCTTCCCATGCCGTTCGCAAAATATCCGTTTCGGGGAAATTTGAGTTGTAGTTTGATTTCGTTCTCCTGGCTGTAAATGTTAACCGATTTTGATGATATTATATTCATTGTGTAGGTAATTTGTTCTTATTACTCAAAATTTTAAAATAAAGTCGATATGAATTACCAAGTTATCAGAAACTGGTTCAGAAAGTAAAAAGTCCGAAAAATCATTTTTATTTTTAAAATGCTCATAACTTTTGACAGCTTTTCTGTATTTAAGTGTTTCATTGATGTTTGAAATCGTCAAGAATCCATCTATTCGACAGTGTATAGATATGTTGGGGTCCAATGAAAGTTTTGACCGCTATCTCAGATCTTCCGGTAGAAAAAAAATCTAACTTTAAAAAAACGATATCCATTTTTTGCTTTGCATAGCTGTATTTCATTTCCCAATGAACCGATTTTCAAAACTCAAATTTCAATTTTTTGACGTTAATTTGATCATTATTTTCATAGAACATACTTGGTCTGTCAAAATTCATAGTTCTTCAGTATATTGGAATGATGATAAAGAGATTTTCAATGTGCGCTTTGGGTCATATTGACCCGAACGGCATGGGAAGGTTAAGAAGATCGCAGTATAACAGTTTCGATTTTTGATTCAAAATTAAATTTTGCAATGCAATCAGAACCAGTTCAAAAACAAAAACCGGGTGAGAATCACAATTATAGAATTAGATCCGGATTTTATTCAACAAATTTGTTTATTGAAAAAACAAAATTAAAAGCTTTATTCGCAGGGGTTAGATTAGGAAAATTATTACTGGTAATTTCATCAGATGAAACTAAGCTGGTAATTTTGTTTTACATAATTTCTTTAGCAGATTCTTTAAAAGATAGGTTCTATCTAGAATTTTAAATTTTATTCGAGTTTACAAGAGAACAAAATTATCCTTTTCAAAAACGTTAACCTTATACTTTGTTAATCTTATTTCTGAATTTTGATTCATTTTCACAAATGTCTCAAATGGTTATGCATGTGTTTGAAAAGAATAAACTTGCTTATATAAGTGAATACAAAAGTTTTTTTTTCAAATGAATCTCATTAAATCCCATATTTATTTATTTAAATTTGATTTGGTATTAGTCCTTTTTACATCATTGTGTCATTCGCAACTTCAACCAACGATGCATTTGTCGGATAAAAAATTTTCCGGTGTGTTCGATGTTTACTCTTGGACTCGAACTCAAGGATATCAATTCAGGAGGCTACTGACATGCCAACTGAGCCACAATTCCCCATATTTCTTAAAGGTGCATGAAAAAAAACTGGCATGTTGTGATTAGAAATAAGTAAATTTTAATGCAAAACAACTTTATTCTGAATAATTAGATTTTACTTACACTGTTTCATCACTATTGTATGCATTGATCAAACCAAAATGTTATAGGAATAAAAGTTACATTTATATACTTTTGAGATAGTATTTCTAACTCAGATTCATGAAAAATGGAAATATTATTTATGCCATTGGTTATGTGATTAGTAATTTTCCAACTAAAATGACTCAATTTGTCGTTGTTTGATATGAATTTTCCGTGAAATTAACCGAAAACCGTCACAAAATTTTTGAGTCTCATAATTGAATAAAAAATGAGACCATAAAACCAAATGGGTATACGTGCACAAAAGCTGTTTTTTAGAAAAAAGGTTTCAGATTATTCGTTCTGATAGTTTACCATATAATCTTCGGAAAGCTGTATTTATAGTGCGAAGAGAAAAGTATGAAGATGAAGGTCTAAAAATCTAAAATTTACGTC
The DNA here is from genome assembly GCF_029784155.1 of Uranotaenia lowii. Lineage (NCBI taxonomy): Eukaryota > Metazoa > Arthropoda > Insecta > Diptera > Culicidae > Uranotaenia > Uranotaenia lowii. The sequence continues at coordinate 396,597,833 of NC_073692.1, forward strand.
AGGAATAGTTTGAGATATGGAAAACCATTTAGCAGAACAGGCTTTCAGTCAAATTCTACAGCTTTTTTATTTCGAAGGATATGTACATATCATTGAAATGTTTTTGGCATAACCGATGATTTTAACCTGTTTTTTAAAGTTGTTTCAAAAACAAAAGCCGATAGGATTTTTTTTTGCATATTTGGATTAACGAAACTTGTTGTCATTAATAATATTTAATCAATTCTATTGCTCTTCTTCGAATGTTTGTCAGAATTTTATTGCTTTAATCGATCATCCACTCGACTACCGTTTCTTCCCTTAATCAATCGATATCGAGTGGCCACGCCTAAAGCACGCATCCGGCAGAACTTTAAAGCGCTGCTTCTGTTCGTGAACACGTTTCCTACCAGATACCATTCCTGCCCGGGATGACGTTTGCAAATTTGCGATAACAACAGCAGCATGACGTTTTCGAGCGCTGTTGTTGCACCATTTTTGTAAGTAGGTAGCTAGGAAGTTCTTCTCATATCAGCACGCTTCGGTGCACAGGAATTCAGCGCCTGGTCCCAAGACAACAACAGCTCCTGAATGAGATAGGTAAGCATTCAACTGCTGCCTTCATCAATTACCATGAGGTGATTACTTCTTGATGACCACGAAGACCAATACAATGTTTATTATAGGGTAGGCATCTTTATGACAGCTTTATAAGAGAATTTAATTACTGGAGCCTCAAAAATCGGTGGGTATTGAAATTTTGGAATCATAATTTTCAATATTATTTAGGACGAAGCTCAAAACATGAATCAAATAGACAGATTTCCTCATACTTCTTTACCAAACAGGCAGAAAATCCTGCTGAATGATGCCTGTATCAACGATCCTTTGGTCACCGCGGGTATTCCTCTGGTGAATAATCTATTAGTAGTAAATTGGAATGGGAAATGAAAAACAAACAGACAAGAAGCGCATCCCCGATCCGGATGACGTGCAAGAGCTGAGGTATTCCAATCCCCCGACAAACAGACGATGTTGCATTGCATTGGCAGATGATCAAAATAAAAACGAATGAAAACACACAACAACAACAACAGCAACCGCGTGGTTGATAGTGAATGATGCAATCCGGATTACGGTTGAGCGGGATCGAAAAGTCCTACGTGCCATACTAAGAGTAGTAAAAGGTAAACTAAACGTCAATCGAAATCGGAACTGATGGGAGATCCAGCGCGTGGGCATATTTTAGTTCTGGGTGATGAAATTGAAATAGGAAATTTGCAAGACAATTGACGATAGGGAAAATCCGAAGCCTGTGTTTGGAAAAAAAAGTTGTTAAAGCAGAATTTATCTGAAAAGTTCAAAAGTGCATTGTTATTTTGATAGAATATTCCAAAGGATTTTGAGACTGAAAAATTCAAATTCATATAATTTGAAAATATTGCTTGCCAATATTGAGTCATTTTGATATTTTTTATATCTTTATTAAAAAGACTTTAAGCGTTTGGCTGGTTTGCCTTTAGTCATTTTTATTAATTTTAACCAATATTTGATAAGAAGCTGCAATAATTATTTCAAGACATGTGAAAATTTTAAAATTATAAAAAAAATCCTGTCGTCTGTTCTTTCTGTCGACAATATTCCAATAAAAGGAATTGATAAATGCATTATCTTTATGAAGTTTTAATGATGTTTTGACGTTGAATTTACAATAATGTAAACCTCAAAATAAAATCTTTAAAATTCACTGATTTTTTTTTAAATTACTTTAATCTTCAATAGTTCAGAAAATACTTGAACCTTGTATGAACAAAGTTGTTTACTCGGAAACACGGATAACCGGAGTTTGAATAGGCGGAGCTCAACAGTATTATCAGTTCAAATTTGTTATTAGTTTTTTCTGTTTCGATTACCATATGTCATTCGCGACTTATGTCAACGATGCAGTTGACGGACAGTTGTTGAAAAACTTACCCGGTACAACGATTTTAACTCTTGGGCTCGGACTCACGGACATTGGATCAGGAAGCAACTGACTGGCCAACTGAGCTATATCACAAGCTCTGTTTGGCTTTCTTACAGAATGGCATAGCAAACGGTCAGTTGAAGCTATCATTAATTAAGGGTCCAAGACCCCACTTTATATATACCAATCGACTCATCTCGACAGTTACGAAGATGTCCGTGGATTTGTATGTTCCATTGAAACGCCTTTACCACCCTTTCTCATATTCTGGGTTTTACGATTTTGATGAATTTAGTTTCAAAAAAAACTGGATTTTTTTTCCTGTAGGTCATATCTTAAAAAAAAAACAAAATTGTTTAAATTTGTTCTATTCCATAGTAAATATCATGCTTATGTTGGCTCCAAAAAAGGTAGCCATTTGCTCAGCGCAGCAGTAGCCAGCAATCGCTAAATTAATTACGGAGGCGATCGAAAATTTGACAAAAAGTTCATCAAATAGCCGAGGATCAATCCCACGCCATCTATCATAAAGTTTAGGAGGTTAACCCCTTGACCACTAGTGATCGTCAAGAAATGTGGCTCTCAAACTTAAACAGTTATATTAATTATATTTTGATAGTAAATGAACTCGTTGAATATCAGTTCGCGTATCCTTTAAAAAACGTACTGGCCAGTTTTTTTATATTGAGTTTAGTAATATTTGCTTTTCATTTTTTTTTAATCATCATCATTTTTTATAAATTTATCATATATTATTCAGAAATAGGGAATCCATTATTGTGTCATATGTTTCCAAAGATAATTTACATTCTGTAAGAAAGCCTCCAAGTGTATTAAATCGATTTTTTTATGTTTGGCCCCACATACAATTAAAAGATAATGACAAACCACTAGAGAGATCACTCCAATTTGAAAATGTCAAACGTGTTACATTAGACTAGTTCACTTTTCGGCTTTTTTCGCTGATCACAACGCCACTTACAGGGTTTGATCCTCATTCATTTTCAAGTACTCTGGCCAAATTTGAGCTCATTTGAGTAACTTTCCAGCGAGCGCTAGGAGTTTTATTGAAAAAAGTCCATTTTTCTGGAAAATTTCCGTAGATGTGTTCTAGCAAGCTGTTGTTAATATAAAATGATAATTTTATAGTGCTCGGTGATTGGTATGACAAGCATTCGTATGGACCTGTTTTAGATAATTGACTAAATCAAACCGAAAAAATTAAAAAATTCATAAACTACCAACTTTTACAGAAAATTTACTTACAAGTTGAGAGCTTAAAATCAGTAGTAAATAGAAAAAAATATTTTCGATATAAACTTTTCATAAAAAGATAGCCTTATTTATAACCTTAAATTTGATGTATAACACTTAATGATCGCAAGAGTGCTAGCAAAGTTATTCAAATATCTATGCAACAAATTTGATTTGATAAAATATTTTTCATTCAAGTTTGCTCCACACCAACTTGTGCACAAGAAAGGATATTTTATTCAATCAAGTACCCCATGACGGGACCAGGAGTTAAAAAAAGCGCGCGCTTTGATCAATTTGTAAGCAAGTCCTCTTGATGCCACGTTTTGCAGGTTGCATGATGCTAAAACTTGAATGGAGACACCAATATGATTCAAAGAATTTGATGTGAATGTTTGAATATCTTTGCTTGTACTGTTGCGATAATTAAGTGTTATACATCAAATTAAAGGTTATAAATAAAGCTATCTTTTCATGAAAAGTTTATATCGAAAATATTTTTTTTCTATTTACTACTGATTTTAAGTTCTCAACTTGTAAGTAAATTTTCTGTAAAAGTTGGTAGTTAATGAATTTTTAATTTTTTTCGGTTTGATTTAGTCAATTATCTAAAACAGGTACATACGAATGCTTGTCATACCAATCACTGAGCACTATAAAATTATCATTTTATATTAACAACAGCTTGCTAGAACACATCTACGGAAATTTTCCAGAAAAATGGACTTTTTTCAATAAAACTTCTAGCGCACGCTGGAAACTAACTCGAATGAGCTCAAATTCGGCCAGAGTTCTTGAAAATGAATGAGGATCAAACCCTGTAAGTGGCGTTGTGATCAGCGAAAAAAGCCGAAAAGTGAACTAGTCTAGTGTTACATTTACTACATGGATCATCACACGCATGAAAACTGGCTTGAAACTGGCCAAATAATACGCAAAGTTTATGAGTTTTCAATAGAAGTTTATTTATTGATTAAATTGTATCAAAGCAATTTTCGGCGAATAAAAGAAAAGTAGAGTGGGGTACGATCAAATTGTTTCAAAAACCTGGCTCGCGAACATTTAAGCAAATCTTTTTATAAAGGATTTTCGAAGTCACTATCACATTAAATAAATATAATGGAATATTTATCAAAACAACTAATAAAGCAAAAAAAATTATTAAAAATTAGTGGAACAAAAATCTAAAACTTAATATCTTCTTCTTTATTACTAAAAATTTGGATTTACAAAAAATCGTTTTACTACAAATATTATGCTGATATGAAATATTCTTCAAAAAATAAATTTCAGTCTCAATTATATTTTGCATTTCTTGTTTTTAAATGCTCAACATCACACACAAAAAGGTTTTGATAAATTACACAAGGCCACAAATCTTCCGAGATGCAAACAATTGAAGGCTAATATCGACTTATTTTCATGCTTGGAAGCTTAATATGCATATTTTTATCGGCTTTTGTTATTGGAATTACTTATGAAAACAGGATTAATTCATTTATGGAAATACTGCACTTTTTTGAAAAAAAAAATTCAAGCGAAAACATAACATATTGAAAAAAAAAGTTTTAAATAATTATCAAATTTTTTCAAGACTTTGTAGTTTTTACTTTAAAGTACTGCAAAAAACTTATCTTAGTTTTTCATTTGATTGCATTTTCTCATCAAAGTAATTTTTAAAGAAGTTTTAAACCAAATTGAATTTAAGATAAGATTTCAATAAATTGAAAAAAAACAAATCAAGAACATAAAGTTCCTGCAGTTATGTCAGAAAAAAATTGTTACGAAACCTTTCCAAATAAGAAATATCTTAAGAATTTTAGTGGTTTAAATGCTTAATTGAATGAAGCATAATAAACAAATTCAGAATCAAATTTTTTCTAAAATGTAGATTTGTTAATTTATTAAGGATAGATTTCACTTGAAAAACACACACATTTTTTAAATTATAAACTTCATATCATCAAAACTAAAGGTAATAAATCAAATTTGACAAAGAATATCAAATCAATCATTCAAACATTGACGTTGGACGTGTTTATTTAAAAAAAAATTCCTCTCAAATTTTTAAAAACTTCTCTTTTCCATCATCCTGTTTGTTATAATTTTCAAATAAATTAACCAAATTTAAAAGTGCGGTTTTTTTTTTAAATTTTATGTTAATTTACAAAATTTTCATGACAAGCTATTTCAATTTAAAGAAATATTTGCAATAAGTTTGTCTATGTTTTTCAATTAGGAATTTTTGTGTTCTGAAAACAAAATCTTCTGAATTTCAATACATAATAAAAAAGCATAGATTCTACTTTCTGTGCCAAAATCAGTAGAATTGAAAATATTTTTCTTTAAAACTTGCTATTGAAAATATATAAATTTGTCATTCATTTTCATTATATTGAATAACTTTGTTTGAGTTAATCTTCGAAGTAACCATCTTTAAAGATGAATTTTAATGCGCAAAGTAATCTAAATTTGTATTTGCTCTGTGCTTTCAATATTTATAATAAAATTGGGATTCTTTATTTTTATTTTTTAAACTGGTTGTTATTTATCAGTCGCAATACGATGTGAATTTTGTTAGTATAATTGTACATGATGTAATATTAAGTTTTTATTTTGAACTTCAAAAATGATTTTTTTTAATTTTATTTTGAAAAGTTGAAAAATTTTAGAGTAGAAAAAGGTTTCATGTCTCACTTAGAAGAAATATAAAATATTTTCTTTTTTTTTATTCAAATTAATTTCAATTTATCAGCTACATCGACCTCAACACATTTCAAATCGTGATTTTTCTTTTTTATATATTCAAAATTCTACAGAAGAATTTTGTTATCAACCCTTCAATTGAAAATTCAGTAAATAAATATTGATGGAGCAGAATATTCAATAACAATTATTTTCATTTTCTAACAAATTTAAACCATGGAAAAGTTTTTACCTGATCTGACATTTTTCAGATTTTTTTAAATTTGTTTAAAAAAAAAAAACTTATTCCAAATTCGAAAACTAGTCTGCTTTGAATGTTTTTGAAGCCAGTTATAAGGAACATCACTTTGAAAAAAACAATCTTCCAATTTGATTTGTTTTGAAAATTTTGATTTAATTTTAAAGTACAATTTTCTTTTTTGAATTTGTGTGATCATCAAGAGTATGAAAATGGTGTTAGAAATCAATTTCCTTATTTTTTGTGAAGATGATAGAGGTTGCTTGCGTACGAATAATTTGAAACCCTCACTCTAATCTCGAAAACTTATCAGACAAATGGAGCGAAACGTGATATTATGCAAAACCTTAAAATGTGTCTATAGGTCTATAGTTCGTGAGCCCTCCCTGTATTGGATTGGAAAAAGGGTGAGGAATTCATACCAGCAAAACAAACATTTTCCTTGCATAATTTAAGAATCAATGCAAAGCTTAAAAACAGAGCAAAAATTGCAGTTCTTTGAAAACTAATTAAGATATCAAGTTTCAGAAAACTAGATAAAATCATCTTTATAGTGAAACTTGAAACTCCAGTTGATGCTCTCTTTTTTCAGCGGTTGCTCCTTAATTATGTTGAAATTTTATTTAAAATTATTCCAAATAAATACAAATTATTATGATTTCCTTAAATTTCTTTTATTTTTGGAAGGTGAAACAAAAAACACCGGCTCAGTAAGTATTAATTATAAACAAATCAATATAGGTGCTTATCGAGTCTAACATAAAGTTGCCAAAATTTTATCAGCCAATGTCCGGCTGGACACATCCAGACAATCATATCTTTTTACTTGTAATTTTATTCCGAAACTGTGTACCCAACAAAAATTAAGAAAAAAAACTTGAAAACAATTTTTTTTCATCAACACTTATCAACAGATTTTTATCGTATTTTTGGCTTCCGAGATACGTTTTATGATTATTTGAAAAAAAAAACTTAGAGGAAAAATTTCGTTTTGGGCGCATATAAAAGAAAAAATTACAACATAATTTGTTTTTTTTTTTTTGGTATGATTTGGCATATAACGTGAATAAATCGGGGTAAAATCCGGGCTATTTCTAATGAAATCCGGGCAACCGGGCCGGACAGAACTTTTCCTAATTTTTTTTTAATGTCTGGGCAAATCTAAATTCGTGTCATATTAGGGAAAAAAAAGTTATAAGCTGTTTAATAGGGTTGGAAAACAATCAACTGACATCACTGCAAATACCTAGCAAGGTATTGCAAGACTACTTTTTAAGTAATGTCTAGATAGCTCCAAATGGATTTGATTGGATCTAAGACAAAGTTTTTATGTTTTAGTTTTGTGTTCGAATAAATGAAAAAAAAGTGAAGTGGCATTCTGCACCTTAAAAAAAACTTAAGAGCTCTTAACCAGATTTGTAAGTGATGCATAATTTCAATTTTTTTTCAGTTAGGGACCAGTACTGGCGTCAACGGTTGCACTCCTTGATTTGGAGTAGGGTAATTTTTCTTTCTGCTGAAGGACCTTTCCATTTATCATTCCCAAATCTGACGATCTCCTAACGACTTTTGGCCCTAATCCAATCCGGTAGACAAATTTCCGGACCATCCCAGGGGCTACAACACGGACGGGGCTTATTCTGTCCCGGACAATCATTACCTACCTATTACTGCACCCGATCGAAGCCCGGAGGAATCACTCGCTTCTAATCCTTTCATGCTTGTCAAATTGATCTGGAAAATCCGACAGCAGCAGCAGAAAAAATATTAGTTACTGTGTCGCGCCGAGAGCCTCCCGGGCGGATAGGATCTCACTTTCGAGGTAACAACCTTGATTGATCACTTTCCCGGTTTCGGGGTTGTGTCCTTGACTGCTAGAGAGAAACATCAATGAACAGCCAGCCGGCCTCAATGGCAGCAAACCTACTTCTCGTTTTATGCCCATTTTCACAGATTAAATTTATACAACAAGATTATGCACATTTCGCATACCTGTCGAATTAGGGACTGCTGCTGCTGCTGTTTTCTATTTTGCTGTTACAGTGTAAAGAAGGACCTTTCTTTCGGTCGCTCGCCAAGGGACTGACTAGGAGAAAGTAGCAGACCAGACGGTGAGCGAGAAGCGTCTGAGTTCCATATATCTTGTATTTTGTTCCTGGGGCCAACCCAATGTGGTCATAAATCATCGAGTCCCGGCTATCTTTCTTCCTGGGTCGGTCGTCTCGAAGCAGAATCTAACCTGCGTCTTGGGACGTGGGAAAATGTAGATTTTTGGTTACTGATACAACAGCCTTGAAACCTCGAAGATTCTTGTTCAAGATGTAGCATTACAATTTTACAACCGCAAGAACAAACTTTTTCTGCACGAAACATTCGCTGGAAGGGAAAACCCGTCTAGAAAAACTTTCGACCTGAAGAAATTTATGTCGTCATCACTTGCTCCTCTAGTTCCGGTGCAAAGGAAGAGCACTTGCCCGGTCGATCATAAAAACCGATCCATACGGGAAAGTAGTTCAATTTATATGTTTTATTTTTTGTCTGCTTCCACCAGCCTAAATGTTCGCAATTGCAAGCGTGGGAGCGAAGACGGCTGACCCCAGGAAAATACTGGGTAAGGTTCATTGTCGGAAGGACGCTACGCTAGACTATTTACTTTCGATCTTTTACAATCAATCTATAAAATGTTCTGTACAAATGTCTTTAAATTCATTCTTTTTAGCCTTCGACCCGGTAAGAACTAATTAATATGCTATTTTTGATGTACCGTAAACTGGGAGAGCTTTGATCCCCGGGGTAAAATTGATCAACATGAATTTTTTGCAGATAATCATCATCAACAAAGTCTGGAGTTAAAATATCTGAAAACTGCTTTCTACGATTGAAAGCCTATAAATTAAGTTTCAAATAGGCTGAATTTGGATCGTAGTTAAAGATTTTAATTATCATTTTATCAGGTGAGGTGTTTGTTTGTTAAAATTCGAAAAAACAGATATACAACAAACTAACACCTCACCTGATAAAATGATAGCGTTTAGAAGCAAATGGCTTGTTTTATATGAAAGTTTAATTTTTTTCCTTTGTATAGATATAGATTTCGAGTTTTTGTAAGGTATGAGCTATGATTATTTTTGTAAATTAAAAAATGGCCGTTTTCTTAGAGAAAGCCTGTCTAAAACAAATGGCTAAAAACCCAATCAAATGGTTAAGATTGAAATAATAAAGAACAAATGAACAGCGGGAAGACCTAGGGAATTGCATGAGAGTAAAATTTCATTTGTTTTTGAGGCCAAAAAATATTGAGAAATAATTATAATTTTTACTTCTAAATGTATGCAGCAACATTGTCCATCTTTTGAGAATATTTGTTTTCGAGAGAAAACATTGAAAAATTTAATTTAGTCCAAAAAAAAATACAGTTATTGATATTTTTTAACCTTCAATGCTAATTGGCATCAAAACAATAATTCTGAAGATATTGAGATACGTTAAAACCAAGGTGATCAAAATTACCCCGAAACATGAAATCTGGTAGTGTAACAAACATTTACTTATAGCCACTAATTTCGTTTGAATATTCTGCAATCAATGATCATGCTTTATATTTTTTATCTCAAAACATATTTCAAAACTTTTATGTGTTACAAAAAAGCAAACCCTTCCAAAATATTAAAAAATCAATTAAAAAAGTGATCAATTTTCCCCAAGTCTACGGTATACTTCTTTCAACATAGTTGAATTACTCTAACTATTTTTTTTTATTTATAAACATTTTTAGGTCATTTTTATAGAAATTGGTTCACGAGCATAAATAGAAACGAGAAGTTGATTTTTGATGCAGGAAGAACCCTCTCACTTTTGAAACGGTTGGCTATTATTTTAAAAACTACTACATGCATACAAATTTGAAGTGATATGCTAGTAATTCGAAACAGTTCAAGTTTTAGCATGAGAAGATAGTTCTAGGGGTAGGTCACACCCTTTTTTTATCACAAGGTGGTCCCATACAAAAAAAAAACACAACTGATATAGTTATCTGACATTTTCTTCGTAACACCATCACGTTCAAGCGGGTATCAAAATTACTTTAAATATGGCTCCCGAGGATTTTTTGGGCTGATTATGGTTTGAATAATAGTATAAAGAAAGATCCTCCGATCTCTTCCAATACCAGTGTATACTAAATACGAGACAACTCGAACAGTTTTGAACCGAATTGGTTTAAAATTGGCACATCGGCCAGGATTTGATATAACAAGATGGTTGAGTCCTCATGGTTTTAACGAAACGGTCCCATGTGAGATAAAAGAAAAACGTCATAATTTATACAATTTTATTTGATGTTCATGAAATTCCACTTTTATATAAATAGGTCTATTACTAAATCAAAATTAAATTCAAAATAATTTGAAGGATTTTACAAGAAATTAATTACTTTTGCTAAACAAACAAGTTAAAAAAACAAATGATTGATTTTGCATCAAACCCCTCTTTCTTTCGAAATACAAAATCATACAAAATCAAAGCAAAATAGGTTAGAACTTGTATGAAAACCCATGGAAATTTCAGCAAAGACAAAGTTTTTCAAATTTTATTTTAAACTGACGTTTCGATATCGTATGGTATCATCTTCAGGGATTCGAAAATTTCGTTTGTTCAGTAAAATTTGAACGGCTGTGCCGAAAACTATGGGGGCCGGACATTCGGCCGAAAATCGATAGGCGGAAGGTCGCTAGGCCGAATGGGTTAAAAAGCTGATGGATGTTCGAGTTGTACAATAGGCCGAATACGACATAAGGCCGAAGGTTGTTTGACCGGATATTATTAAGCCGAATGGATGTAAAGATGAACGGTTATTAGGCTGGATGGTCGTAATGCAGAAAGGTCGTGAGGCCGAATGTTCGTAAGGCCGAACGGATGCTAGGCCAAAAGATCGTTAGGACGAATGGTCGTCAGGCCAAATGGTCGTAAGGGCAAATGAATGCTAGAAGGTCGTTAGGCCGAATGACCACTAATATGAATGTTTGTTAGGTTGAATGGTCGTTGGGCCAAATTTATGCTAGGCCTATAAGACATATTATCGCTTTTTTGCATGTTAGGCTGATCAGTAGTTATGTCGAATGGTCGTTAGGCTGAATAGTCATCAGGCCGAATCGGCCTTATGAACATTCGACCTATCGGCTATTCGGCCTAATATGCAGACAAATGTAAAAGATTTCTTTCTGTCCTAGCAACCATTCATGACGATCATTCAGCCTTATGAATATTCGGCATAGCGGCCTAGTGGCCTAGCGACCGTTACGACCATTTGGCCCGACGACCATTTGTCCTGATGACTATTCGGCCTAATAACCATTCGGCCTTATGACCATTCGGCCTAGCATCCTTTCGGACTAACAGCTTTCGGCAGGATAACCGTCGGCCAAATAACCCATCCGGCCATCCGGATGTCCATCGGCCGAATGGCTTTCGGCCTCATGACTTTCGGCCAAATGACCCAGCCTGAAAAATTATACACATTAAAATCATCCAGTCGACATCATCAAACAACATTTCAGCAAAGCTTTAACAATTACAAGTTAAACTTATGGAATTTGGCACTCCAGAGAGTTTAAACACACCAAGATGATATAAAACATTTAAACTCAAGTTTATAAATCTTCGGATATTTTTTAATACATCGAAAATTTCAACTATATTATTCGTAGAATACTTCTTCATATTTCCTGAATCACATCAATTTACCCCAATATTTTCTCCCGATTTATCCCATTTTACGGTTTCATTCACTAACAAAAAATTTTGAACATGTTCCAGCTGTGAATCAGTTTACTAAAATAAAATATTCCGTACAGGTATTGAAATCGTAACTTTGTCTTAAAAATAGTTAGAAATGACGAAGTTAAAACTAACCTGACAGAATGTTGCATGTTCTTTTGGAAAGTTTAATAAATTGATGGATTGAAATTATTAAATTCAATAAATATCAAAAGCCTTTAATAAAAAAAATAAAAAAAAATTACCAAAAAAATTTGGCATAAAACAGCTTAGGGTTGCCACATTGTGATATTATTTACACACTTGATATGCAAGATAAAATCAGTTTTTTTCTTTTAAGTATATTCAGAGAGAGATTTGAGTTAAATTAGAAGGTTCAACGATAAAACACTTAATTTTTGTCAGGCCATTAAATTATTGAAACCCCCTCTCATGTGAGTATTTAAAAAAAGGTCTTAAATTCTTGATTCTCTTAAAAAACATCTTGAGTAAAGTGGAATGGTGTGAATATGGACATGGAGGTAGGATGACCAGACGTCCTACTTTGGTAGAACATGTCTTACTTTTTTTACCCTTGTCCTACCATCCTACTTTGGGCCCAAAATGTTCTACTTTTTAGGGTTAGGGCCATTATCTTGTTTATCGAATTTTTTACTTTGCGTTTGTTACTATTTCGATCCATTTTTATTGGCTTCTTTTGGAAAATCGTCTTTATGATCGGTTTCTGTTAATGAAAGTTAAGGCCCTTCTGGAAGAAATTAATAACCCATCGGAAACAAAAAAAAGTGATAGAGGAGTTCTGCCAAGTCTACAAGTCTTCTTTGGATTATATTCACAAGTGATTTTAAGCCCTTCGATTGGCTGTCATTGCTGGAACCACATAGTTACAAATTCGAGCAGCTTGAGAACTGTGTGAAAAATTTAGTAAATTTTTGGAAATTGTTGAAAAATGAAGAGTAGCTAGAAAAAATCGGCTCTTTAGAGAAGTATGCTCCAAAACAAGAATACAGGATCTCAATGAAACTTGAATTTTCCTCAAAGAGATTCCTTTTTCTTAACTATAAACGTAGATTTTTCAAGAATACGATGGCTAGCATCTTACAAATGCTAAAACCACCAACCCACAAAAACTGTACTACGTATGCCGTAACCGGCATTCGATCTCATGCCCGCTGGCTTAGAAGAATTGAAGGCTATCATCTAGACCACGGGCTGGGGCTTTAATAAAATAGAATTACTTAAAAATGGTTAAAAACGTTTTTGATCTTCATTTGTTGTGATACCATCTTATCTTATTAAAAATTTGTGTTAAAACTTTTTTGTAATAAAAATCACAGAATAAAGCGTCCTACTTATCGTACTACTTCAGATTGAAAATCGTATTACTTTTTTATTTTGAGCAAAATGTCCTACTTTCCGAAATTTTATTCTGGCAAGCCTACAAGGAGGTGAATCGTATCACAAGTAGGAGAAATCGGGAAGATAAAAATTTCTCCTGATTTTTCCCTTTTACGGTAATTAATTTCCAACTGAAATGGAACAATAAATAGCATCAATTGTTGTCTTCCTTAATGGGTTAAACTCCTATAAAAAGAAAAAAAAATCAATTTTTGTACGCACGATTCGTAGAATTTGCATCAACACTTTTGGAAAACTTATTCAAATTTTATAAATAAATTTTATATTTCCCTTTAATCATTCCATTTATTGCTTCAATAAGGATAACCTCCTTACTTCGATAATAATAAATGTTAATATTTCTACATTTTATTTTTACAAAACCCTATAGGCACGTATTTGGAACAATTCCCTCTAAAAAGTCTATCAAAGGTAAAAAAATTCTATTGGTAACCTCAAATCATCATCAAATCATCGAATATTAACAGTTAAAATTTGGGATAACTGCGATCCGGCTGGATAAGCCAAAAATATAAGAGAAACGCCCAGATTTGTCAGATTATTTCACATTAACTGCAAAACTAAACGAAAAACTATAGTTGAGCTATTAAAGTTAATTGTTTATTTTTGCATCCATTTGCAATCTGGTAAGCTAAAACCTGAAGGTTTACATACATCCTTTCTACCCTAAATAACTTTTTGTCTTAACTTATAAAATTTTAGAAGAGATTAAATATTTTTGCATGGGACATTCTGAAGATCGAACTAATGATTTTGGCAACCATGATTTGCGCATACACTTATACCTCGAAACACGGCATAGATACGTTTTAAAAACATGGTCGTTTAGCAAAATGTCTTCGTAAAATGAATCATTATTTCTGTACAAATTCTTGTAAGAGTGAATTTGAAAAAAGCTACACGTTGTTTTTTGAATAACTTTTGAATGCATAGATGAAAATTGATGACATTTTCAGCAAAGTTACAAGGCAATATAATGTTACCATGTGCAAATATTTGTGATGTTCTGTCAATAATAACTTGATAGCGTTCGATGAAGAAATTTTCCGATTTTGATTTTTGGGCATCAGCTGCGCCATCTATAATGCATACTCTGCCGTGATATGACGAAGTGACGTATATCCATTTTTCTCGATTTTGACTTTTTGACGCTATTGTGTGCGTTTTCCTATGAGCAATCAAATGCTTTCAACAAATCTAGAAAATATCAAACAGTTTTTGAGAAAATCGATAAAAACGAATCGCCAAAAGTGCAATTTATACGCCGAAATGACGTATATCCGTGCGTTTTGAAAGTGATATAGAACAATTTCAATAACCCGTATAATTTACAGGCGACATTCCTCAGATTAAAAAAAAACCTTATTTTAACATGACAATCGGTTTAGAATAAAATAAAAAAGCCACCCCCCCCCCCTCCCCCTTTCCTCAGAATAAAGGGTTCTCAAACAAAGAAGTTGTCGAGCCTTTTTGATAGATAAAATTTGAATGCAAACGTCGACATCTACATTAATTTAAAAAAAAAATCGAGAAATTATTTAACATATGTAGAACAAAACTAATTTTTCATTAATTTTGCGTTGTTTTTGTTACAAGGAAATTTGTTTGTGTGGTCATTTGTTTGTGGTAATTTTGTTTGTTAATCAACAATGTAGTTTTTTTTTTAAAGCTGTGCACTCGAATTTTATTAACAAGAAGAATTCTGGTTTCAAAAATGAGATAATGTTTCAAAAATTCAAATATTTATTTAGTAAGAAAATCATAAAAAAAACAATAGTTATAAATTAGAATTCTTCCAGAAACTTTTTTTCTTCGAGCTTTTCCCAAAAATCTTTCTTATTATCTGGCATTAGTGGACAAAAATCGTTCGGGCAATTGAAGCTTGTTTTTTTGTATGTTTTGGTTCACTTGCAGCTGGTGAGAGTGAAAATATATTTATATTACATGTAGTGTGTGAACATTTTCACATAGATTTCGTTTTTTTGTTCAAGGAATTATCGCTTAAATAGACAACAGATGAACCAGGCCATTTCTGATTACGTTTGCTGTTTTCTGAAGCACGATTTTCAAAATAACTCAAATTTTTGAATTTAGTCGATATTATAACAAATTTAGCCGAGTGTCCTCCTTCGGCACAAAAACAACATATTTAACTTTTTATCACTCCACCTCCGTTTTTGCGTAATGGAACGATTCCAGAACCAACTTAAACAGAGTATAAACTTTGTGGGACCTATTGACGAGCTTTGCAGAGAAAACGGCCGCATTTGGATGCAGTTTTCTTTGTATTTTTAGCCATTCATCCTGTCAATCGTTATGAAAGAATGAGTAATTTGCAGTTTCCGCAGATGATTTGCCTCCCCAAGTACTAGACATAAGTTTTTTTTTCAATTTTTTATTCTTGTTTATCTCCGGAAAATAGAGGCGAGACTTGTCAACGAAAAGTTTCTGGTTGGAAACCTGCCAGGTGACCGCTAAAAGGTTCATTTTGCTGTCCATTACGATTTTTTTCAAAATTTCTCTCCACAAGCAGTCCAAATTTTCTGCGCACGATTTTACCACCGTATTTTGTTTATTTTGCCAGTGGGCAGCTTTGCTGCCTTGTAGAAATGAAGTCAAGCCTATGAATAAATCAGCTAGACAACCAGTCTGATGAAAAAATCACTTTTTTTAATACTTCCTTTTTTATACTTTCGGATTGAGCTTGAAAAAACCTCTCACATTCCTCTCACGTCATAGAATCAATATGCTTCCTTTTTATTCAAATTTTAGCTCACTATTGGGTCTGCTTGGACCTCTTTAACAATTTACCATTAGAACTTTGGTCAAATTCTTGATTTCTAGCTGTTTTTGGGTTTCCCACTGGGACCTTTCTCGATCCTGCCCAAAAAAATTTGTCAATTTGCTCCTATATTGGACGGATGCTATCTCAAAAACCACTTGACAGATTGTCACCTAATTTTGTAGACGTACATTACATTATTAGGTAGCTTCACTGAAAGTTTTATAAATTTCTATCCATGCTTTCAGGTTATTAACGAAACAAAGTGTTGCAACTTCAAACTTTTAAACAAAAAAACAATTTGAAGACACATACGAAATGTTGTAAAAGAGATTACTTCAATCTTTTTTTCGTTGATAAGTGATAAGTAAGGAAAATCTTGGTTTATAAAAAAAATCTACTTCTTTAAAAATTTAACTTTTCTATCTGTTATGTACAATAGTATTTACTAGAGAATAACCATAAAACATAATAAAAACTGATTTTGGCTCCTGTAAACCCAGTGTTTGAGCCTTTTGAAATCAATACATTGTAAAAAAAAAAGTTACGTACTTTTTGCCTTCTTGTCAACTTCTGCAGGTCTCCGTAACAACTAAAAGCTGAGAAGCTTTCTCGATCAAATTTGAGCACAACTATTGAACTCTAAACCTTTTTCAAAGACCAAATTCATTCAATCAAAAGAATTTCTTAAACCAATTTAAAAAATATATACAAACAAATTAATTGATTGAGCTTTCACTGTAAAAGTTGGATTGATAGATTTATTGTATGAAATGTAGTTTTATTTCTGATTGTGCACGGCACTATGTAAATTTTGTTAGTTTGGCGTGTAGTGTAAGCGTATTGAAGTTCTTCGATAACATCCAGTCTATAAACTAGTTTGCGAGACTAAAGTCGCGTTATCGGAGAAGTTCTGTCTCTGGCATGTTAGCAACAGATCCCTGCAACGTTACACGATTTGTCTATGTATCGTGTGACAAACATCTTTTAAATATGTGCTCGTGAATCTCGTTTTCAAGCTTTTTTTCCTCAGATTTAAGCTTTTTTTGCCTTGAGAGCATAGGAGATGAAAGCTCAAATCTGAAGAAAAAAGCTTAAATCTGTCAAAAAAGGGGAAATCTGAGGGAAAATTTGAGAGATGTGCTCCATACGGTTTGTATAGCATTGCCGGGAAGTGATTAGCAAAGCGGTAAAAATGCCAACAAAAAAGGAGTCACCACACATTTAACTGTTGAAGATTCGAAGAAAGATTTGCCGAAGACCATAAACCTCACTTACTTACTTACTTAATGTTCCCGCGCCGATCCTCCGGTGCATATGGCCGTGGAAAAAGACCTCCACTGTTGACGATCCGGAGTCAGCGTCTTCACTTGGTCCCAGTCAAGATTCTCGTCGATAGTTCGGATTTCGGCGGCTAGGCTTCGCGGCCACAAGTTTCTGGGTTTTCCTCTTCTTCGATGTTCTTCTGGATTCCATTCAAGCGCCTCTCTGCAATTCTGTTCTCATCTCTTCGCAGCGTGTGCCCAATCCATCTCCACTTGCGTTCCCGAATCTCGATTTCTAGCGCCCTTTGATGACACCGGCGATGTAGTTCTTCATTTGAGATCCAGTTGCCAGGCCACCAATACGGATTTGACGTTTGAGTTGAAGATTCGGATTTGCGTTAGCAGAGAGATGTTTCGGAGACTCGAAAACGAAAATCGGGCTTGTCTGATCCGGGTTTCGATGTCTTTTCTGGTACCACCATCAGGCGTTATCCGGCTATCAAGATACTGGAAGCACTCCACTTTCTCAACTTGTTGCCCAGCTACCATGAAACTGGAGGGATTTGCTGTGTTGATCATCATTGACTTGGTCTTTCCGACATTGACTTTGAGACCTGATGCCTTGAAACTTTTTTTGAGGTAGTTATAAACCTCATCAAGGAATAAATTAAAAGATATGATGATTTCCAAATTCAGTAAAATCAGACACTCCCAAATCAAATCTATTTAAAATATGACCTTAATTATTTTTTTCACGTTGATTTCAAATGAAACTGAATAACACAAGAATTCAAACGAAGTGTTTGTGCTGTAATGGTAGCTTTTTGGCCGTTATTGCGCAACACATCAGGCCATATATAAAATACGTGCCATAATTGATTATGGCCGTTCTAGCGAGAGGCTGTATATCGAGGTATGAGTGAATTCACTCTCCTCCTATAATGAACAAAATACGCAATACCTTATCGTTAGGATAAGGCTTTTGACGCTAGACATTTAAATACCTACTAACAGTGTTATTCATACATCATCCATTTATTCGTTTAATTTCCAATTTTGAAAGGCTGTGAATGAATATAATCTATCCGAAAAAACACCGCTTCATTGTTAAAGACTTGAGTTTTTTTTTTGTTCCTGATACAAATTCAAAAGGACAACATCCTGTCATCCTCCCAATAATCTTAAATTTCGGTGTAATGACACTTAAGACGGGAACACGGGATTTTTTGTTGTACGTTTTTGCCCGCCAACGACGGACAAACGGATCAATCATCTCATCCGATGGAGAATTAACGAAAGAAATCGATCGACCTGTCCGCATCGTCGAGTGATGTAGGATTTCCGTAGATGAGCGCATGGAGATTGTGTTGAAAATCTCAAATTGCTTTCTAGCCGAACCATGAAATAATCCCTCAAAGCCCCCGAGATGGCTTCCTTTGAAGTCGGTGTGGAAGGAAGTAAAAATTCCCTTGAAACACTACTTCAACATTCACTCTCGCTCGACTCGACAAACACGAGTTCTTGCCAGCTAGAAGGAAAAATGAGCTTTGATTAAACAAACCGAGACCGAGAATCCCTTTGTGCCCTTTTTTTTATTCGATCTCTCAATGGTGCTGAGGCGATTCTCCTACTGGACTGGACAAGTGTACCGAGACCTGTGCCGTCCCTTTGTACCAACTTCTACTAGACGGAGGCAAAACAGGTCTATCAGAGCAGTCCTACAGAGAAAAAAAACCAAAGCAAATCAACCGACCCGATATTGCTTCCTTGCTTACTTTAGTTTACTCATAAGTCTCTATAGACATGGCTAGTTGTAGAGTATCAGTTCAGCACAGTTTTCGTTATCTGATAGGCGAGACGAGTAAACGTTTTTACACCTCCACTCCACTCGATGCTGAATGTTGAATGAGCGTTGTGGGTGGAAGGAGGTAGGAGGTGAACTTGTAGGGCTTGTGTTGAGACAAAGCTGACTCGGGACTGAATTACACCTTTGCCTCACCAAACGAACCATAGATGGTCAACAACGTTCTGAAGTTGGGATATTTCCTAGATGTCTGTTGTGGGAGAGATGGATATTTTCCATAAACATTTTTTTTTCTCTGATTAAAGCAAATCATTTATGACAGTGGTTACGGGAGCTACTTTAATTGGAACACTAGACTTCATTTAAGGAATTGAAGTTATTCAATTTTACATGATGGTTATTCTATTTTACTTCGATTTTATTTAGATAGTTTTCATAATATACAAACCGTAGAGTTTTTATTATTTTGTAAGGTAGTGTTTTGTTAAAGGAAACGTTTCATCTTGTCTCATCATTTGAGGTTATAGACACGTGTTTTATCAAGCGGACTATTTTTTGCGGAATTCGGTTATAATTTGGACGTTTAAATTAACAGTTTTGTTACAAGTGGCTGCCTAAATTGTGTTTCTACACGTGTGCAGTGAAATTTTCGCGTTTTCGGTTATCTAAACTACAGTTTTTGAACATTTTGGTTTGGATTCGATTGTTTATATTCAGCTGTGAAGAGGTTATACTACCGTTGGGTGATTTGGCATTTCCAGGCTGATGCCTGGGCCCAACCCTGCCCCTCCTGATGGAGTTGGGCAAAAAGCGTTTCCTGGTTTCATGCGAACGGCTCATGATGATGGATTTACGAGAGTGTTGCTTATGAGAGGTAAAACGGTTTCATCTGAAAGTGACGAGAATGGTACTAAAGTCCTACCATTGCCCGCTAACCCTTTCCTGATCAGTTTGTCAGTGGAAAGGTTTGTGGGACGAGAAAATATCAAGCATATTTCGGCATCCAGAGAAGCAAGAGGATCTAGATATGTCATTCGCACCCGGTCTGAGATTTTGTACAAGAAGTTGCTCGACATGAAATTTTTGTCAGATGGTAGTCAAGTAGAAGTTATTTCTCACCCATCGCTTAATGTCGTACAAGGTGTAGTGTATGAGCCGGATACAATTGAATTTAAAGAAGAAGATTTGCTCCAATTGCTCCAACCACAAGGCATTACCAACGTCCGTAGGATAAAGAAACGTGTGGGTAAGGTGCTTAAAAACACTCCTCTGTTAGTCCTCAATATCACCGGTACAGTTCTCCCGACTCATGTATTTTTTGGCCTGTTGCGAGTTGGTGTTAGACAGTATTATCCCACACCGATGATCTGCCGAGTATGTGCGCAATACGGACACATTGGTAAAAATTGCCCGAACTCAGAGAAACCAATTTGTTTAAACTGCTCTGCTAACTTCCACACGACGGAAGACGAGACGTGTGCGAAAGCTGCCTTTTGCTTGCATTGCAAAGCTGGCCATTCGCCGATGTCAAAGGTTTGTCCTAAATATCAAGAAGAAGACGAAGTCATACATTTGCGAATCGATAAAGGTCTTTCCTTTGCTGAAGCGCGCAAAGCACTGGCCGATTCCAAGAGAACTACTACATACGCTCAGGAATTGCAAAACAATCTGATGGAACAAAAAGATAAACAGATTGCAGAACTACAACGACAGTTGAATGATATGCGTGCTCAGATGAAAGCCCTCTGCTCCTCTACGGGGACCGTTATCACAAGACAGCGATCTCGATCTCGAAAACCTTCACCAATGCTCTCTAAGCAACACGAAAAAATGCCTGTTACAAAGACCACCGATATTCGGGAGATGGATTTTGAAAATGGTAGAAGCAAACGACAAATCACCACCAAGTACTCTTGTGAAGGAAACTCCAAAAAAGCATCTTACTCCCAAGCTAATAAAAATGATTCGAATAATGAGCAAATTGACGTCAGCGAAACTGAGCATGAATCCGATAACGATCAGTTTTTTCGCCCACGTAACGGGAAAATTACAAAAAACTACCACTCGACAACACGATGAAGACTTTGGCAACGAATCTGGAAACCCGACAAAAATCAGATTGGAAGGAAATTACGAACACGGAATCCGGACTTTACCTGCTAACCAAATGGACTATGATACGGAACGGATAGGAATCGACTTTGGACTAGAGACTTCATTATCTCAAACACATTCAGCTTTACGGTTGGCTGAAACGACTTGCAACGATTTTTCCAGTATGGAACCGATCTTTGAACGGAAAGATCTCTCCTCGGTGAGTAGATTTGAAATATTTTTCCATCCAGACACACATCCTGCTGCCTTGCACTTTCCAGATTTCCTGAATGAGTCCCGAATTGACTATGAGACGGATCGGATTGGAAATGCAACTAGACCAGTGACTTCACTATTTCTAACACAAATAGCGACAGAAATGGCTTCAAACGAACTTCCCAAAATGGAATCGATCTTTGAACGAAAAGATCTCTCCTCGGTGAGTAGATTCGAAACGTTTTCCCATCCAGACACACATCCTGCTCCCTCGTACCTTACAGACCTCCCGGATGAATCTCAAATGGAATTTGAGATGGAAAGGATCACTCTATCAGTGACTTCAGTATCTCCAACACAATTAGCTTTGGTGTCGACAGAAACAACTTCCAACGATTTTTCCAGGATGGAATCGATCTTTGAACGAAAAGATCTCTCCCCGGTGAGTAGATCTGAAACTTTTTCCTATCCAGACACACATTCTGCTGCCTTGCACCTTGCAGACGTCCCGAATGAGATGATTTCTACGATTCCTGATGAAGAACGCAGCAACAGCGAAATGGGTAGAGGAACGCCATCTGAAAGGGGTAACCATGCCTTGGAAGTGGGTTCAGCTCGCAGTAGACTTTTTATGATCCAATGGAACATAAGAGGTTTCTGGGCAAATGCAGCAGAATTCCAGAACAAAATTAAAGACGACCTACCTTTTGTACTGTGTCTTCAGGAAACGTTGACGGAGACCTACAGCAAGTTTTTGATCGATAGGTATGTAGTATATAATTCCTCATTTCAACCCAACACCCGTAGGGGCCCTGCCGTTCTTGCAATCCTGCGCGAATTTCCGCATGAAGTGATTGATGTTGATACACAAATCCCTGCAGTTGCTGTGCAACTTTTTTTTCCCTTCAAAGTAACGGTTGTTTCGGTATACAATTCACTCAAATCTCCAAATCTCACGTTTGATAACCTTTGTAAACTTACTGATGTTCTACCAAAGCCAATTTTGATAGCTGGTGATTTTAACGGCCGCCACTTTACTTGGGATAGCACCCGAACAAATCGAATGGGTGGGAAGATAGCAGCTTGGGCTGCCGAAAATGGTCTTGCTCCTCTGAATGATGGTTCATACACTCGAATTGATAGCAGAGGTTTTGAAGCATCTGCCCTTGATGTTTCATTCGTGTCTTCGAATATTGCACATAAGTTCACCTGGAAAACTGTTCCAGATCCTGTTAACAGTGATCATTTACCTATCGAAGTTCGTTTGAATGGCTCTCCTCCAAATATTCCAAAGATTCAGAAATGGCGTATGAAAGAAGCAAATTGGGAAGTTTTTGAAACCAACATTGATCAATTAATGACTAAAAATTCTTCTGTTTCGGTGGAAAATATTACAAATATTATAATCTCTGCTGCAGCGAAATCAATTCCGAGATCTAGTGGCAATACATCCTCCAGATATAGTTACTGGTGGACTGAAAACGTGGGTGAAGCAATTCAAGCTCGAAAGAAAGCATTAAAAAATTTAAAAAAATCTTATTTAAACCCCTCTGAACGCGAAGAAGCTTATTCAAATTTTCGAAAGTTAAGATTGGAAGCGCGGCAAGCAGTAGAAAAAGCCAAAAAAGATTCTTGGATAAACTTTGCAACTAGTTTCCATCCATCGACAAATGTTACAACAATGTGGCACCGTTTTTCCCAGTTAACAGGTAAAAAAGCCACTAGAATTATGAGAATGAATATTGAAAATGTATACGTCGAAGATCAAACCATCATTGCTGAAAAGTTTTCTGAGATTTTTGAAACCAACTCTTCTACAGATGGGTTTCCTGAGTGTTTTAAAGAGTTTCTCAAAGAAAATATATTTGATGATGTTAATATAACTGTTGAAGAAAACCCGGAAATGGATAAGGAATTTTCCATTCATGAACTGTTTTGCGCCATAGAAAGTGGAAAAGGAAAGTCCGCCGGACCAGATGACGTAACTTATGAAATGATAAGACGATTACCTTTCTCAGCTAAGCAATTTCTTTTGAAAGTTTATAACGAACTTTGGAACCAAGGAAAATACCCTAACAATTGGAGGGAAAGTATTGTTGTACCTATCCACAAACCCGGTGAACCGACTGGTAAACTCGAAAGTTATCGCCCAGTATCATTGACTTCATGTATTGGCAAAGTTTATGAAAGAATGATCAATCGTCGTCTGCAAGAGCATTTAGAAACACATAATTTATTACACGAACATCAGTATGCATTCCGCAAAGGACGAGGTACTACCAACTATTTTTCTGATTTACGAGATATTTTGGATAAGCACCATGACTCTGGATTACACACCGAGCTTATTGCTTTAGATTTATCTAAGGCATATGACCGTACATGGCGACCGGCAATTTTAAAAGAGCTATCTAAAGCTGAAATAGGATGTAAAATGTACAAAGTCATAGAAGAGTTTTTATCTGATAGAAGATTTAAAGTGCGAGTAGGTGGATGTTTATCGGATGATAAATGTCAGGAAAATGGAGTACCTCAAGGTGCCGTTTTGTCTGTAACCTTATTCTTACTAGCGGTTAACCCAGTATTGAAAATGAAACTACCGTTCGGAAAACTGATGGTTTATGCTGACGACTTGTTACTGATTATTGGCTCCAAGTACACTCGGTGCGGTTTACGTCAGGCTCAGCAAAGTCTTAATGCTATAGAAAGCTGGACCAACAGTGTGGGATTTTCCATCAACCCAAAAAAAAGTCAATTAATGCATATTTGCAAAGAAAGAAAAACCCATAATTTTTCTAAAGGTATTAAACCAATGTTAAGTGATGTTCCTCTGAAAAGAGTTCGTTCTATGAGAATATTGGGTGCCTATTTGAACAGAAGAGACAACGCTAAAAGACACATAAAAGAAATCAGAGCATCTTGTCTAGTAAGAGAACGATTTTTATCTGCTTTGACATTTCATGGTGATAGGAAAAGCTTGGAGCAGATTGGAATGGCAACTATAATATCGAAATTATTGTATGCGGCTGAACTTTTTAATCCGTTGGAATTACAACAGTTAGATGTGTCATATCACAGTTTTCTAAGAATAAGCTCGGGAGCTTTTAGAACATCTCCCTGTTCATCTCTAGTGGTTGAAAGTGGACGGAAAGATTTTAAAAGCTTACTTTGTTATGTTCTTGTGAGGAGGGCAGTCAGAGTACTCGAAAAGTCTAAAAAATCGATGAGCTGCTTATGGAATAATGCAAATAAGACTTTCTATGATATAACCAGCGAAATGTTGCCAAGGCTTCAAAAAATTTTATACGTAGGTGGTAGGAAATGGAATGATCCTATACCATCGATTGATTGGGACATGAAAATATCATGCAGAGCCGGAGACAATAAGCAAAAAGTTGTGACTACTTTCCGAGATATCCTTTGGAATAAATACAAAGATCAAGCTAAGTTCTACACTGATGGATCTGTGGCCAATGGTCATGTAGGAGTTGGAATATTTGGCCCTAGAATAAAAATCTCCCAGCAACTTCCCTCAATAATGTCCATATTTTCTGCCGAAGCTGTCGCACTCGAAATGGTCGCAAGAAGGGTCAATAGAAAAGCTGTATGTTTCACAGACTCTGCAAGCGTTTTAGTTGCTCTTGAGAACGGTTCATCACACCCAATCGTACAAAATATTGAATCCTTGATGAGGAAAAAAGATCTGGTTTTAGTATGGATTCCTAGCCATTGTGGCATACCAGGAAACGAAACTGCAGATAATTTGGCCGGTTTGGGTAGAACGGGTGAGATGAGTAATGTGTGTATACCAGGGCAGGACATAATTCGTTGGGTTGAAAGTTCACTGAGGAAAGCCCAGCAAGAAAGTTGGAATTTGCTTACTACTAACAAACTGAGGATAGTCAAACCTGTTATAGAGCGTATAAATTATGCATTTTGTAGTCGTAATGAGCAAAGAGCTCTTACTAGAATCTTGATAGGACACTCTAGGTTGACGCATCAACATTTGATGAAAAAAGAAGACCCACCAATATGTGATACTTGTCAGGTACAAATCACTATTAATCATATTTTGTTTGAATGTGAGGTTTACTCAGAGAGTAGGATAAAATATAAGATAAGCCAGGAGAATTTCATGTATGGTGATGTGAGTAGGACAAAATTACTAATTGATTTTTTAAATGAAACCAAACTCATTGAAAAATTGTAATCATAGTGTAAAATAACAATTAGTTTTAAGAAGGGTGAAAACTTATGTTACATACCCTCGTTAAATAAATGTACAAAAAAAAAAAAAAAGGAAACGTTTTGACAAACATATTGGAAAGAACCCTCAATATCTCCCGTATCACTGTGCAATTTGAGGTGCATAAAAAAATTATTTAATGAATGACTCTTTTCTTTTTGGAAGTAAGACTTTTAATGCAACACATTATTTCGCTACAGTAGGAATGAGATGCATCAAAACATTTTTTGGTAATTATTTATTAAAAATAACTAAAATTGTTTTGGGTATGTTGTAAATATTTAATTTTGAATAGAAGCCCTCCCTTTTATAGTGGGAAAGTATTCTATTCAAGCAATAAACCAGTATCAGACCAGTAAATTTCAAGATAATCGCTTTTATATCATGATATTTTTGTCTTTTTTTAAGTTTGAGAAGTTGTAGATTAACTTGATGCAAATTTTTTGAACATTTTTAGGATTGTGTGGTTTCATTGATTTTTTTATTGGACACTCCCGTTAAAAAAATTGTATTCATTTTCGATGCAAGAATAACTCAGCGTTTAAACTAAATATGGTGGCAATCTTTTCAAAACTGTAGCAATTATGTCATATTGAACTTCGATAATGTAAAGGAGGATGCATTTTTTTAAGATTTTCCAGCGCATTCAGCAATCGTGATATTATCTGCCGAAAAAACTTCGGTTTTCAAATTTTCACGTCAATCTGACCAGTTAATATGTGATGGAGTTACAAAAAAACGTTTCCAATTTATTTATCAAATTATAAACATATTTATTTCAATCGTTGGAGTATTATATTCACTTCAAAATGCCATATTTTAAAAGCAACAGTGAACTCTCATTTTTTAAAGAAGAAGTTCCAATGTCTGTTATGGGTATAATTGATTCCTAGAGCAGGAAATCACAGAAAAATCTGTAGTTCCACAGAATTTTGAGCAAATTTTCATCACAGAATCTGTGTCACAGAACACAGAATTATAAAATACTAGCTGATTTTACCCGGCCTTGCTCGGGTTCACGTAAAATATAAATCAAAATGAGTCGTTTGACTTTTTGAAATCTTGAAAGCTTTTTGTTTATCATGATAACAAATTGGACCATGTTTGGCCATGTGAAGTTTGTAAGTTTTGTTGGTCTTCTTAAAGTTTTAATTGGTTTATCGTTTTCATATTGTTGAGTGACTAAAAGTTTTAAGGTTTAGTAATAGAAATTTGAAATTATTTCTCTTGAATGCTTATCCATTCTATCACGAAAAACATTTCAATCTAAGGTTGGTAGGTTGCCCGGATTTATCCGGGTTTGCTAGACCATTTAAATCAAAAATTGAGGTAAGTCCGGTCTTGCCCGGTTTCCCGGATTTTGTTGCAAAAAGCCCGGATTTTGCCCGGATTTAATCACATCGTTTTTAAACGTAACATAAACTAAGCTTTAAAAATTATTATAATTTTTCATTTTTACGTTAAAAAAGAAGTTATAAATGGCAAGTTTTAGAAACAATCATGACTCGTGTTTAAAAGATTTATAAACAATTTGAAATCTGCTGATGTGGTTTGTTGAAAAAAAATATTTCAAGTATATTTTTCGGTATTGTTACTGAATAATTCCACGGTTTTGACCAAGTTTGTCGGATATAGCCAGGATATCGGTTTGAACATTTTGAAATTAAATGCTGGATTTGGACAGGTTTTTCGATAAAATTGGTTGGATTTGTCTGGTCCCGATACGTCCTGAATAAAAATTCTGGCAACCTTATTTTACACCCACCGTTTTTAAGGGAGCTTGAATTGAATTACCCTTTTTTGATAACTTTTTTTTTATCTTTTCCATGTGTTATCTAGTGAACTCCCAATGTATTAAGCTTGTAAACAAATGTTAGTGACCTCTATTCAAGATCTCCTCATAGAATGGAATACCTCTTTAAGTTTTATTTTGTACTTAGAAATTTCTAAATAGATTTCCGCTGAAACCTTATAAAAGATTTCCTCTGTATGTTTTCAATAGGCTTTTTAAGTTTTCTTATAATTGAATGATAGAATTGAACACATCGATGATCAATAATAACTTATAGTTTAAAAATTGACAAATGAAATTGATTTGTACAAAACTGCAAACTTCAGATTAAATTACTGAAAGTCTCGTCCGCTGGATTTGGTTTTAACTTTTTGCATAAAATGAACGTTTAGTTGTTTATTTCCTATTTTAATTTAAATTCCTACACAGCAATTAAAGTGTTGAGATCGCAGCCTTGAACTTACAACCCTCAGTTTTATTATTTTTTCCCCTATGAGGAGTTCCAAAAATATGAAAGTGGTTGGATCCTAAAAGCTGGAACATTAGCTTTCAGTCCAAATAGTTAAATAACTGAAGGAGTCAATCCATAATGAACATGAATAAATGTATCCTTTCTTTACACACTGTATATTCTAGTAGATTCTCAACCACTGTTCTTATCAATATATTTCTAACAGCGAGTAGTTTTTTTTTTATTCTTAATGACGGCTCATTATTGCAATCAAATGCTTCGCGCCGTTACCACGTGCTTTGAATAGTAGAAAGAAAAAACACCCGCCAAAAGTTCTCCTTTCAAATTTTTTATGCTCAGCAAGCTTTGATTTGATTTCCAGTAGGGGAACATGCCCTATTATGCGCCACCTAAGCGAATCGCTGATTTTCTATGTATTCCACATAAAAATTGTGTTAAAAATGGGTGTAATCGTTGAAGAAAAGTGTTTTCTACAAATTCCTATCATGTTTTATTACTCAAATTGCTATAGTTTCTTCAAAAACTTGATTTTTAAAAACCATATTCAAAGCCACAGAACAAAACTGTGTTGCGAATACGCGCCGCTGTGTATTCAATACGCGCCTAGCAGCCGAACACACCCGAGAGCAGCCGAAGACCGAAAACACACCAATACTTACAGACACTTTGACTGAAAAGAAAATCAAAATGGACTAATAGAAATTTAACAAAAAATGAAAAATAGATTTTTTGGGCTGAATTGACGCTCAAATATGGTTTTAGACTTTTTGTTCATTTTCAATGAAAATTGGCCTTTTTGAAAAATTAATGCTATTTCCAGCCTACACGTGAACTTTGGATGGTCGTTTCTAATGTCTGGCCCATGGTGATGGTGAAAACAATCCCGCCTAAGGAATCGAAAATCGGTTGACAAATGGGTGCCATGACTTTTGATTCGTGAAAAAAAAACGAATGTTGTAAGGGAGAGTCTCTTTTTTTCAGGCGGGAGGGGCCCAAAACTATTAGGGGAAAAGTTCATATAACGCCCCATGTGGCTAATACGCGCCACTCTTGTTTTGAAGAATTTGAAACATTTTAAGCCTGCAAAATATTACCAATTTGTTTTAAATGCTGTGATTGATCATGGCAAGTATGAATTTTTCCTTAAAATGCCCCTGTGTCGTGATAATTTCACAATTTAGGTTTTTCTTTATTTCGATCTAAATTTTAAAACACTTTCAATAAGGTGTCACCAAGCAGAGAATAACGAATAAAACTATATTTTCTGACACATCGATAGAGGAGAATCTAAACTATGATTTAATGCTAAAAAATCATACTGAACTCGCTAAGGTATGCTTTTTATGGGTATGTTCTATCACGGCCCATGTGCACGTTATAACGCGCCAATCGTAGTAGGCTGAAAATAGCATTAATTTTTTAAAAAGGACAATTTTCATTGGAAATGAGCAAAAAGTCTAAAACCATATTTTGAGCGTTTATCCACCCTAAAAAATCCACTTTTAGGTTTTTTTTAAATTTTGATTAGTCCATTTTGATTTTCTTTTCAGTCAAAGTGTCTGTAAGTATTGGTGTGTTTTCGGTCTTCGGCTGCATTCGGGTGTTTTCGGCTGCTAGGCGCGTTTTGAATACACAGCGGCGCGTATTTGCAACACAGTTTTGTTCTGTGGCTTTGAATAAGGTTTTAAAAAATCAAGTTTTTGAAGCAACTATAGCAATTTAAGTAATAAAAAATCATAGGCATTTGTAGAAAACAATTTTCTTCAACGATTGCACCCATTTTTAACACAATTTGTACGTGGAATACATATAAAATCAGCGATTCGCTTAGGTGGCGCATAATAGGACATGTTCCCCTACCTCGACCTTCCTCATGTCCGATTACATCACTGTACCAAATTTCAAGCTGATCGGTTAAGCGGTGTGGATTTGTATAAGGTGCATATATATATATACAAACATATATAGCCCAACACATCTTTATATATTAGATTCTCAGATTTCACAGAATTTTTAAATTTTGAATGTATTTCCAAAATTATCATTTTCTTTTACTAATATAAAGTTAATATTACTTACTTTGAATTCGAAAAGTGTTATAAAATTGGTAATGTTAAATGATTTTTCCCAACAAAAATGTTAACAAGATCCGATTCATCATAAATTTTTATTGAAATTAAAGGAAACAGCATCACAGAAAACCATCACAGAATTTTTGGGTAATCTCACAGAAAGTCAGAATTATTTTTCTAAAAACACCAAATTTTTTTTGGCAACCTTGCTTTAGAGTAGAGTCCAAAACCATGAAAAATACATCTTTTCATACATACATCTGAATGGATCGTGATCATTGATTATCATGAAATTACTAATATTTGATCAATTACTAATGTTAATCGAGTAAATATCTGTTAAAAAGGGCAAAAAAATAATATATTTATCTAAAAACTAAAAAATTGCGCCTTAAAGTATGCAATGAATCTTAGGTAGAAGAAAAAATGTTTATAATTCTCTTTGTGTGATACCTACAAACTGTGAAATGAGAACTAATTCTGCAAGAAATCCAACGGACATTTTATCTTCGGATTGCACTAGATTTTTGCCTGAAGTCAGGGAACCATGGTCTTCTTTAGTTAAGGATCAAGTATCCGGGAACTTAAAAAATATCACCATTTTCGATTCTCACGAAAATGCTTCTAGCTCATCTACGAGGTCATATATCGTTCTAACTTTTAAAGCATACAAACTTGAAATTACACGCTGATCGAAATTGTAGAAAACGGCGAGTTGCTAAATTTTCCCTTAACGATACGATGTAAATAAGAAAAGGGGATCATGTATTCCCATCCTCCTCTATATCAATTATCAATGCAGCTGATTTTTTGGTCCAATATCAACTTTCTAAGCCAAAGGGTAAAAACACAGTGAGCGCGAAGCGAATTGCAAAGCGAAATGTTCATTCATTGAATAAATTTCGTAAGGCTTTTTTGAATCAATCTGTGTAATTAAAATAAAAACCACGTTAATCCGGAAAATCGCCTAAAAAGACTTTGCAAATTCTAGGCCCGTAGAAACAAGACCGCAGGGGATATAAAAACGGTTACAGGACCTTGTGAGGTCGTCGGGTGGTAAATTTTTGACGTAATATTGATAACTAAGATGACGGCTTTCACCAAACTTCAAAATGCCTTATATGAATAAAAATTGTATGAATCACCCACAATATGGGTAAAGGGCGAGAGAACTCAATTAGTAGAAGTCGAATTTTGCTGTCTGACGCTATGGTACGCTACCTTGAAATACGATATGGCAGCTTTCGCTCGACCTTAAACATTGTAAATGAATAAAAGTCAAATGGAATAAATCTAAGAAAATTATGACAAAAATATAAAAAATTGTGCAAAAAATGTGGCAAATATATGGCATAATCATGAAAAACGTACGTAAAATATGACAAAATTTTAACAAAAGTTTGATAAGTTCGGCAATAAAATGACAAAGCAATGACCAAATAAAAAAAAATAAAAAAAAAATACAGGTATCATAAATTTGACAAAAAAAATGAAAACAAAAATCGATAACGCTAAAAAAAAAAACGACAAATAACAACCAAAGTTTTACAATAATGACAACACTCGAAACAAAATTTGACAAATATTTTACAACATTTTTGAGAAAAGAAAAATGTGATACAAATATAACAACTATAATTATTTTAAAAAAAAGACAATGATGATAACATTTGACAATAAAATGATAGAAATTAGACAATACTATGACAAAATATTACAAAATTGAAAAAAAAAAAACATGACAAAGTTATGACAAAGTTGACAAAGGCAATTGACTTGCCAACTGAGCTACATATATCACAAGCTCATAGTTTTGTCTTAATTTTTTCATTATTTCGTTATATTTTTAACATATTTGTAATATTTTTGTAACATATTTTTCTTTTTTTTGGGTTTTTTTTATATTTTGTTAAATTTTTGTCAATCTATTGTCGTATTTGTAATTTTTTTTTATATTTTCGAAAAACCGCGCATTTTCCATTACCATTAGAGAAACGAAGATGAAAACTATATAAACAAAATTTTGAAAAACAATTAAAGATTTTGACATAAAATTAGTACCAAATGAATCTTATAAATAACCAGCTTAATCGGAAATATTTAGAATTAGTTATCCATATTGTGGGTCATTTTCCTATGCGTGTTTCTTACTTTCTATGACCATGCAAAAATATTTTTTGAAGGCTATTTTTCTCTTTAAAAACTGTTAAGACATCCATTTTGAATAAGACTTTTCTTGTAAACTCAATTTTTTTCGTATAATATCATAAAGCATATTAGATATAGCATATAGATGGAAGCTTTATTATCGTTTCCAGAACTACCTGTAAATGAATGGTTAAATCAAGAATGTTAGCATTATTCATGACCTTAAAAAAGCTGCATATGAAATACTATCATAAATATTCAAATACTAGTTGGTTTAATCTGTGTTACTTGGGTTATGCCCATTTTAAACGTGTATGGTCCACGATTTTTCCGTTCCTGTTTTCCAGGTGTATCTACATTCCTGTTCCATCATTATATTTTTTTTATATAAAATTATGTTTGAGATGCCTCAAAATCGTTCATTCATGTTATTTGAAACGATTTGCTATTTATTTCCATCTAAAACCACCGGTTTTCCGAAAAAATATCCCGAAAGTACATTCCAGATCACCATATTTCAACGTCTTATGCATTATTCAGTCATTTGGCTTCAACATTAAAATTTCTATTCCCCCAAATTCCTTTAGTTGCTCTTTAGGTGACTTTTAAGGGTAAAAAGACGGAAGCTTTAAGATATCCCTTAATGAAGTCCGAAAAAGCTGAAATATGTAACAGATCAGAATTTAATGCCTATTTACAAAATGCATTAAATCTGTTTTTAAAGTAGGATGATGAAATTTTTCCCATTCTTCCATTGTCACCCTACTACATCTAGATAAAGAGTCAATTCCAATGGTCTATTGATTAAAAAAATTAGAATTGAGAATTCAAAAACAGTTTATTGATGTTTGAGTCATCTTGAAACCACCTTTCACCGAAACTCCTTATTCAAATGTAAACTGTTCGACCTTCACGGGAACAAGACCAAACACATATCGTGTATAAGTATGTTACATACCTTCATCCTACACTATTGATCGGAAGGAAGGAAACATGAATTGCTCGCCGTCACGCTTGTTCCTGGCATTTTTATGAAGCCAGCTGATTCTCTCGATGCCGATGGCATTCGACGTAACGTTCGATCAACATCAACTGAGCAGGATCAGCTGAGCATGTTCCCCCCTCACTAAATAAGAAACTGAATGTTTGCAGCACCACATTATTTTAGATGTGTTCACGTTCCACCGCTTCCAGGCAGACAGGCAGGGCGTTTGCATTTCACCGATGAAAGTGTGAACGAAATATTTGTTGTACAAAAAACCATGTTTCAGGGAATGAGGTCTTCTCGGAAACATTCATTCATTCATGCCGTGTAAGGACCCACAGGCCGCATTCATTGCATCGGTCGGAGGAAATGGAAATTGATAAACCGTTTTTGAACGCTTATTTATCACTTCGAGGCAGCCTGATACCTTGAGCTACATGAAAACACTTTACAAGGTTCGTAGGTTTTTTTTCGGTTCCTTTCCCGTGTTGTTGCCTGGAAAGGAAATATGTTTCGGTTTTGCTGAAAACGGAAGCATATAATTGCCTGTGCATTTAACAGTTTTTTAGTCGTTCGAGAAGGTTTTTCGGTCCCACAAACCCTCTTGATTTTGGAGAATGGTGTATCCGTTTGGTTTATTGAAGAACTTTTGAGCCAGTAAATACAGTGGACAAAAAGTAATAAAATTTTAGGGCGCGTTCGGACTCTATATATCATGGTTCAATTGTAATTTTTGCACTTCACTACATCATGGATTTATGATGAATTAGACGCAGGTTTTAACAGCGCATCTCTAGCATTCAGTGCACTGTCTGTATAAGTGATAGTGTAAAGGGTGTTCGGATCGAAAAGTGGTCAACTTAAATTTGCTATATTTTTTATAATCAATCATATAAAGAACCTGAACACCCCTCATTTTGTGTGTGTGTGTGTGTGTGTGTGTGTGTGTGTGTGTGTGTGTGTGTGTGTGTGTGTGTGTGTGTGTGTGTGTGTGTGTGTGTGTGTGTGTGTGTGTGTGTGTGTGTGTGTGTGTGTGTGTGTGTGTGTGTGTGTGTGTGTGTGTGTGTGTGTGTGTGTGTGTGTGTGTGTGTGTGTGTGTGTGTGTGTGTGTGTGTGTGTGTGTGTGTGTGTGTGTGTGTGTGTGTGTGTGTGTGTGTGTGTACGAATTGATACCAAGGCAAGTCGAGTACCGGTTCTCCCAAGAACTAATGTGGGTCTAAGAACCTATGGGTCGACTCGTATATACTCATTCGTACAGACATACGCCCTTAACTCCATCTGGGGCTTCAGATCATTTCTCAGACCGGTAATTGCCCTAAGGCAATACTTCGGAAGACGGTCTAGTTCACGCATATGCGCTCTTCATGCAACACTCGCTTGAGGGTTCATATTTAAATTAAATATCATCCTGACCGGCCGAGGTCATCTTCACTAGACTGGCCCATAACAAAAAAAATCTTTATATTCCACGCGGCACCCCCTAGGTTGGTGCATTTAGGTGAAAAAATGACTTTTTGAAAGTTTCAGAGCATTTGGAAGAAGCACGAGCTGGCGCAAAGAAATTGAAATATGTATGGAGATTTTCGGCAAAATGTATGAAAAATCGACATACTTTCACTCGTTGTGTTCTAAAAGATGTTTCCAGTATGCTAGAAAGCTAAGAATTTCAGGAATTGTAGTTCAAACAATGAAAAACAAGTTTGTAGAAGATTATGACGTGATACGAGTTGACTGTGATGAGTTATCCGCAACTGAATGTGTGATTTTTTTCGCATTTCATCGATATATCGTAAACGGTGTATAGGTGGATTATTAGTATTAACTTGATCGCATTGTCACACAATGAGAATTACATATAGAAAGTTTGTGTCTTCGGCAAAAATGTAGCTTATTTTATAACAAATATCTTTTCAAAATTTTGAAGAATGGTTTGAAAAACTATAAACTGCTGCATTGTACGACGACGCGATCAAGTTTGTGCGATTATTAGCCCATACACCGTTCACGGTATATCAATGAAATGCGAAAAAAAATCACAAGTTGCGAATAACTCACCACAGTCAACTCGTATCGCGTCACAATCTTCTACAAACTTGTTTTTCATTGTTTGAACTACAATTCCTGAAATTCTGAGCTTTCTAGCATACTGGAAACATATTTTAGAACAAAAAGAGTGAAAGTATGTCGATTTTTTATACATTTTGCCGAAAATCTCCATACAAATTTCAAGTCCTTTGCGCCAGCTCGTGCTTCTGCCAAATGACCTGAAACTTTCAGAAAGTCATTTTTTCACCTAAATGCACCAATCTAGGGGGTGCCGCGTTGAAAAAAATGTTGTAAAAATCATCCCATACTAAGTTGGGCCAGTCTAATCTTCACGTTGTGGTCCGATCAACTAAGCTGATAGTCTAGCGTAGTATGTTTGATAGCTTCGGACTCATTCAGCTAGGTTAAGTGAAGTTACGTTATCCTACGTCGATCACGATTTGCGTCAGTCTCCAACTCCTTTGGAAAGCAGTCATTATCCGAGCGAGCCACTCACTGACAGCCTTTCATGTGTTGATGTCATCACACATCTTCTGCAACATGTTGTCCGCTGTCGTATCTGGTCCACAGGCGGCGAATATGTTGGCACGTTCCCCTTCAAATCTTGGACAATAGAATACCACGTCTTCGGGTGTCTCGTCCACGTCACCGCATGTCAGGCAGACCGGCGAGGCCACATGTCCGAACCTGTGGCGATACTTCATGAAGCATCCACTTCGCCATGCTTTCTCTCTATCCACTCCTGGATGTTTGGGATCAAAACCCCCTTCCTCTTCTGAGCTGACCTTCCTCTTTCCCACAGCTGCTGTCAGTAGGCCATGGAGCTATCTCTGGTATTCTCACGTTTCGCGTGCCTCTATTTTCGTAGCAATAGGAGTCCTCCACCAAGAAAACCGAGATGGAAATGACTCCCGCTACAACGCATACAGGCTCCGACGAAACGGTGCGGTATGCACTGATGACCCGCAAATTCATTCGCCTCTGTACACTGTTCAGCTTCTGCTGGTTACACTGGATATTAAGACCAGATTTCCAAGCCGCCCCTCAATACTGAAGGATTGATAAAACAACACTCGAATTATCCTTCGCTGACAACTTCGGATCCCCGAGTTGTTCGCCATTATCCTCGTGAGTGCGGCCTTTGCTGTTGCCGCCTTCTTGCATACAAACTCAACGTGGTTTTTAAAGCTTAGCCGGTCGTCAATCATCACCCCCAAATATTTAAACTCACGCTTTGATTCGATAGTGCATGATCCAATTGTAATCCTGCCTGTTTGCGGTAAAATCAGGTTTGATATCAGGTTCATCTCGGTTTTGTGGTGAGTCATGCACAATCTTGGAGTGCATCCAGCTCTCTACCGCTTCTACATCCTCTGAAGCTCTTAGCGACAATTTCTGTTGAGTAACCCGTCGCTAGTAGCACGACGTCGTCCGCGGAACCAACCAACTTTACTCCCTTTGGCAGGCTCAACGTAAGCACCTCATCGTACGTAATATTCTACAGGACCGGGTCCAGTATCGACCCTTGCGGTACTCCAGCTGTAACATCCTAACATCCATTTCCTGAAATCTTTGCTCGTCATGTAATTTAGCTTATGGATCTGGAAATAGCTTTCCACTTATTGGCAGAGATATTTCGGTATCCTAATTTTTATAAGCGAAGATGCAATCACTGCCCAGCTGACATTTTTGAAGACGTTATGCACGTCCTGTGTTACTACCGCACAAAAACGATCCCCTTTTCTTTTCTTGATTCGGGCTTTATCAGCCGTTTTGATGACAGTTCGAATGGCGTTGATCGTGCATCGCCCTTTTCGAAAGCCGAATGGATTGTTGGTCAATCCGCCTTCGCCCTCAGTGTACTGCTGGATACGATTCAATATCACCTTTTCCAGAACCTTTCCAACCGTATCCAGTAGGCATTTCGGCTTATATGCCCCAATGGCTTTCCTGGTTTGGGCAGCAGAATCAGCTTCTGCTGTTGCCAAACCTCTGGAAACGTCCTTTGCTCAATACAAATTTGCAGGGACGATCGGGACATTTCGGGAAATTCCATAATTGTGGCCTTAACTGCAATGTTCGGGATACCGCAAGTTCTTCCAACGATATTAACTCCTCCTCGCTCGTATCCCAGTCATACGGGACTTGCGGCCAGCTATTGATATTATGTTGAGGGAACAGCTCTCTCGTTATTTC
This sequence comes from Uranotaenia lowii, assembly GCF_029784155.1. Classification (NCBI taxonomy): domain Eukaryota; kingdom Metazoa; phylum Arthropoda; class Insecta; order Diptera; family Culicidae; genus Uranotaenia; species Uranotaenia lowii. The sequence goes on from NC_073692.1 coordinate 396,635,288, forward strand.
CCTCAGTTTGTTGGGGCACATTTCAGGTGGTGTGCTAACGCTTTTGTTTTTTGCCATGACTATCCTGCAGGCATCATCTCATGATCGGCCATTGGCATCAAGACACAGTTTCCTTTAACATGTCTTTATACTCTCTTTAATTGCCTTGCATATGTTTCTTTTTGCATTTTTGAAAAGCGGCCTACGCTCGTCTCTCCATTTGAATTCGTGCTCACTGCATGTTTTGTCTACTCAGAAATTTTTTTTGACTATTACGTGTCACTGAAACTGCAACCTTTAAAATAAATCAACGTGTAATTAACAAAACCTGTAATTTTAAATTGTTTTACTAGAAAGTTAACGAAGATTCATTTAATATTACAGCAAATGTCCTGTAAGAAAGTTGTACACTGAAAATTAAATGTCACGTAATTTGTTTTTCGACCTGTAAAATTACGGCAAATGTCCTGCTCCTTTTTGGTACAGGACATTTGCGTAACTTTACAGGAAATCATTTTTGCTGTGTAGCGCGAAAGCAGCTGGCACGCAAATTCGCGATTTCCTCAGTCCACCAATAAACTGGTGGATGTGGGCTTCTACGATTAGCTCTCCTCGTCATTGCTGCGTCACAAGCACGTGTGAGTACTTTCGTGAGGTTTTCAACCGACAAGTAAGACAAGGTTTGCTTCCACTTAAGCACCTCGACAAAGGCATTCCGGTCAAATTGTTTTGTCCACCAGCGTCGTTCACCTACATTACCTCTCCTCTGACTGACTGCACTCTTACCCACACAACAGCGGATCGCAAAGTGTTCGCTCAACCTCCAATTACTTGTCCATCTACGACTAGCAAATGTGATAACTATAATGGATTCAAGTCCCTATCTATGGTAGATCCTAGTATTAACTACGTTCGCCAGGTCCACATTCAGCCTTGGAAGTGCTTCAAGTAGACTCTGTCCTCTGGCGTTCGTAAAGGAACTACCCCATTCCTGGGCCTACGCATTGAAATCCTATTGACTTTGGCCATCACGAAGCTTTCCTCATTTGACGTGACCATTTCTTGTATGTTTTCTGTCACCCCTATTGCGGACAGATTGGCACTATCTGTCACCCAATTTGTACCATTCAGGGCTCTATAATGGGTGTCTACCACTAACGCTATGTCTAGCTTCGCTTCCACCGCCATCTGTCGCAGAAGTTGTTGTGCTTCGTGACAGTGTTTGAGGTTGATTTGGATTACTTCCAAGCCCTTGCCTTGGTACCGCTGCTAGCACCTTTCGGTAGGCAGGGCACCTTTGGTTGCCAGTTACATGGTCCCCAGTGCAAATAAGACGCTTCGCCGGTTTACAGCATTCACCGCACTCCCAGCATAATTCTCGTCTGTTAACTCCCTTGCAGATAAACGACTTGTGGCCGTACTCCTTGCATCGAAAGCATAACTCTGGTTGCTGGGAGATGATTATCAGACAAACTGACCATCCCACCTTTAGCCGCCTGCACTCGAGTGCTGCGGTGGCTGCTACTACTGGAAGCCTCACAATTTCAATCTGTGTTCCGGATTTGGGTGGACCCTGTCTCAAACGGATCTTCGCCGATCTTACATTGCTCGACTAGTGACTACTTCATCTTCTGTCGTTATTTCGTCGAGGTTTTTGATACCTTCTAGCCTAGAACTTCCTCCGCTCGCACCTTGAAGGATGCATTCTTTGTTGCTGAACTTCGTTTCAACTCGAAGATCATCTCATAGGAGCGAGTACGACGGATCCTCCTCACGTTTTCACCTAGTCCAGCAAGCTTGTTGTCAGTCCGCATTTGACGAAGCACGTCAGCGTACGTTCCCCTTTGGCGCCCTTACTACGATAGCTTCACCTTTTTCTCTTATGTGGCTTCGCTGATTCCTGGGCTTGGGGTTCGTTTTCTTAGCTCTCTATTCTCACGGTGTTTACGCGTCACTTTCTGCTATTCGGAGAGCACTCTCTCGTTGGGCCTGTCGTCCTTGCCGTTGAATTAGCCAGGGTCCTGTCAAACCATCGGGTCTTTGACCTTCTTCTTCAGGGTGCCAAGTCTTGGATCACTTGGCGCCCCTCGTTTTCTTTTTACACTCTAAGAGCTTCTCGGAGTAATGAGCTTTTTTGTCACCGTTTGAACGAAGGCATCGATCCGCTTCGGGCAACCCACATTCGCCTTAGAGGGTTTTTCAGCCTCTGTTCCTCTACTGGTAGCGCTGCCATTTAGCGCTCTTACAATCTCTAGGACTGCTTTGTTTGCTTCTGTGAAAAGAACCATAGCCATTACAAGCTTGTCCTCAACCTCCTTATGAATGTTTTGATTGCTCAAAACCAAGCTAGTCAAAGCCTTCATTTCTGTCATCGCTTTTTTCATGCATTGCCTTTGGCACAGGAATTTCCTTCTTCTTTGGATAGCTGACAGGCTCTCTTCCTTCTTCCGATATGGATCCTTCTGGAGCTTCTACCAGTTGGACAGCAAGCTGCCTAGCTGGAGATTGCCGTAGACTCCTACCACTGAACGGATTAGGGCTTTCACCCTTCTCCGCACTCTCCTCTTTCTTCCTCTTATAATTATTAGTTTTAGTATTTTTAATCATTTGTGAATCCCACGAGTAGCTAGGGAAAAATCTACGAATCTGAATTTAAACATGCATCGTGATCACATGCATCGTGAATCTAAACTTCACGCAAGCAAAAATAGCAAAATCGTTGATTGCGTGGTAATGAACGACGAAACCTACGCCAAGGAAGACTTCAGACAGCTTCCGAATCCACGAGTTTTATACCTTAACCTAATTTGGAAAGGTGACAGACATTTTCAAGCATAAAAAACTATCAAAGTTTGTCATGAAATATCTCGTTTGGGAAGCAATTTATACTTGAGACTTGTAAAGCGAAATTTTCGTTGTAGCCAGGACCTTTTAACAGGAAATTTACGTAAAAGAGTGTCTTCAAAAGCATTTGCTGCTTTTCCTGAAGACACATGACTTGCCTGTGCAGTTTGACCGGATTTGGCATCCTGGCATTATGAAAAAAAGGCCATGTAGTGGTTGTCGCTAAAAACATTCAGGTTGTGCCGAAGGATGAGAACCCTCCCACCCAACACACCAGAACTTCGCCCAATCGAAAAATTTTGGACGATAGTTAAGCAAAACCGTAAGAAGACTCATAAAACTGTTAATCAGTAGTAAGAAGCAGCTCAAAGCACACTGGCGTTCTGGCCGAAGAAAGTGGATAAAATGACTGTATAAAATCTTATGGCAGGCGTCAAACGAAAGTTTCGCCAATTTGAACTAGGTCGGCTGGAATCTTAACTGAGTATTTTTCTGTCTTTTGTACACGTAAAACTTCAAAAAGAAATGTACTTTGATTTTATAAATAAACGAATAATCAATTTACTTGCAATTTAGTTTGACTGGAATCAACTAAATTGTGTTAATAGATGATCACCGATGATTTATGATTTTTTATAGGATGATTAATGGCATTTCGGTGAAGTATACATTCTAATAGGAAGATAATCAAATGAGAGTAAAGAAAATCATAGACGGATAGATTAGATTAGGAAGCATGAAAGGTGTTAAAAATAAGCCAAGAGCGTGTCATGAGAAAGCTTCTTGCCGTACACGACCGATCGAGGTACGAAAACACGTGCTCTGATCAATCCATGTATCATTGTATAGATCAATGCTAAATCGGTCTATCGACTTTGCTTCTTCTAGACAATAATACGGTGCGGGACAAATAGTCTTGTTCTGCAAGAAGTTTTCTGATGACTTCCTAGAATGTATACTTCACCGAAATGCCATTTATCATTCAATTTAAACAAAATAATTGTGTAGTTATTTGATTAAAATGGAATTGATTAAAAGTAAGATATTATCTATGTGTCTTTTTTGCTATCTTGCTGAAGAAGCTTTTGTTATACTTAAAAGCACAGTTAGTTCAGGAATAACCAACAATTTACTACCGTATGTCAAATTCGTTTCAAATGTTATTCACAAGAAGTTTTACGTCTCAATTACATCGATTCGATGTCAGAGTCGTCGATAGTTTGAACCATAAATCCGTTTCCACTCGTTTTGCGCTATTTTCGGTACAATAATGACAACAACAAAAAACAGCCGATCCCAATTCAAATGAACCACTGACGATACTGTTTTATTAATCACTGTGAGACGACTCCTCATAACGGGGGGGCTGGCTATTTAGTCCTATGAATCATCATCGGCAACCGCAGCGAGCAAGCAACAAGTCCAACCTAGAAAGTGCGGTGTGCACCCCACATTGCGGCTGATTTACCAGGCAGGAGGGTACCTTCTTTACTCACTTGTCCGTTACCGTTTTGTTTTTTTAATTTATGTAAATCGCATCCATTGATGAGTAAGCAGCAGCAACAGCTCACTTCACTCGGTCGCGCAAGTGTTTTGCCGCACTATTGTTGGACGATATTTTTTTCTGTTTTGCAGTCTTGCTACCCCCTTCTCATTCCTCCTGCTTTTTCAGAAGCTCCAAGCTGCTTCTCATTGCTCCGATTGGTTCGCATTCGCATTAATAAAAACACCGAACCAAACGGTGGGTTCGAATTAATTTGAAAGTGAATTCGCGCGTACCCTCAGGCGTCGATGAGCGAAAAAAATAGGAAAAATGTAAAGTTATACGCACTGCTTTCAACAATAACACGTAAAAACACAAACAACTTTCAACGGTCCAACAAGTGTGATAATGCCAACAACAATGGCAATAACTATAACAACAACATCAAGGTGTGCGCTCGTCAACTGAATTTTCGTACCAAACTCTGAAAAAGAAAAAGAAAAACCGCGAAAGGGCCCTCTCTAAGTAGAGGCGGCAACAGCAGCGGCAAAACTCTTCAAGGTCATCGCCATTGCTGCTGAAGCAACTACACTTTTAGGTATCAATCACCAACCGCTGACTGTTTCCGCGCATCTCTAATGAACGAAATGCGGGAATCGGAAAGCCGATTGCGCCCGGTGACGAAAAACCCCAATCGTCGTTGTTGTGATACCATTTTTTCTGATTAATCATCGTTAGCTATCGTTTCGATTAACAACAGTCGAATGAGGGTAGGTATTTGGTATCTGTTTAGGTTAAAAAATGAGTCAACTATTGCTATCCTAAGGGAACTTTCATTCGATCGCGCTTCTAGCTGGGTTATTTGACGACCCGTTGCCAATGGTTGGTGGAAGTCGTTCGAGTGATTTCATTCTGCACTTTGGCTTTAATTCGAATAAATTTTCGACTGACTTTGTTGAAGTTCGAAAATAGATCCAGTTGCGATGTGGTGCTCTCAGGTTAAATGGTAATTTGTTCAATTTTTTTCACTTATGTGAGTATGTAGTTTGATTTTGGTCTAAAGAATTATAATAACTTAAATTTTTTCTCTCTAAATTTTCTTTTGAAATTTTTGCCCAATTTACATTAAGCTTGTTAGATTGACCACTTTTACCCGGACTTGCCCGAATATTTGATACGAAATTCAGTTGCCCAGATTTCGATGCAAAAAGTCCTGATTTTTCCGAGAAATAGATTGAATCTGGCTGAGGCCTATTGATTCCTGTATAAATATTTGCGTCAGAAAACATTGGGAAAATCCTTAAACATCTCGTTTACTTAGCCCTATTGCTGTTTCCGATCGAATATTCTAGATCTCTTTATTTACTGCCAAAATACAAAAAAAAAACAATTAAAAGTAAAAGTGCAAGCAATCATACAAAGTATTCATACTGTTTTTGAATTAAATATTTGGGGAAATTCTAAAACTTAATATCTGAGTCTTAGAAATGAGAAAATGTTACCTTAAGTTTTTTCCTCCGATTCTCGATTTCTAAGAACTCTTGAACATAATCTATCACCATTTACTTGAAACAAGAAAATATAAGATTGTCTGGTCTTAATGCTCTGCAGGAAATACTTATTTAGAAACTGATTTTTCGAACTTGAAGGTTCAATAATGGTTAAAACATATTTGTCACAAAAATCTTTACCCAATTGAGTGAATTATAATTTTTAATTAATAATTGATCTACTTATGGAATTTTATCGTAATTCCTAGTCAACCTAGTCAAACAAAGACTCAAGAAATATTTAAAAAAGGTAGTGCCGAGAGAAATATTGGATTTTTTTTGGTGACGTCAAAACAACGATTGTATCGAAAATGTATATGAGAATGGTAGGAATATCAAATAAAAACAAGTTTAGGAACGAAAATCTAATTCCAATTTCAATGTTGTATGGCCTCTATTTCACTATGTCATTAGGTTTTTGGATCCATTGAAGAAAGCATTTTAATATTTTCTTATTTTATTAATGAATGCAATGTCGCCTTGGAGCTAAAACGTGCAAAACTGTAGAAAAATTCAGGTTTAAAAGGTCTAGCTTTTGAGTATTCAACTGATTGTAATGATTTTTATCCAACTGGCAACCACAAACAATTCGTATGTAGAACAATTAACATCAATAAATGACTGTTAACTCAGTTAACTAGAATGCCAATAAAAGATTGTGGTTTTGTATAAAAAGGAGCTTAAAATGCATTGTTTTGAATATTTTATTGAGAGACTTTGAGCTAATTTTAAATTTTTGGAAATTTCAGTGGGTAAAATCCACATTTTTTTTAACTTCAATGGTTTTTAAGAATAATAATTAAAAAATGCACCTTTTTTGCACTGATCTTGAAGAGCAAGAATCGTTCTACAATAACAATAACAAAGGGGGAAATTTCCAGCGGATTCTTAAACTTAAAATAAAAGATTTTTCTTGATTGTGATGTCCCAGCCTGTACCCATACTTAAGCAAGGCTGCCTTGGCACTACACAGCAAAAATTATTTCCTCTAAAATTACGCAAATGTCCTGTAACAAAAAGGAGCAGGACATTCACCGTAATTTTTCAGGTCGAAAACATGATAACGTGACAATTAATTTTTAGTGTACAACTTTTTTACAGGACATTTGCTGTAATAATAAATGAATCTTCGTTAATTTTCAAGGAAACTATTTTATATTACAGGTTTTGTTAAGTACAGGGGATTTTTTTTTAAAGGTTGCTGTTTTAAGTGACACGTAATAGTCAAAAATTTTTTCTGTGTACCTTCTTTAAATATTCCTTGACAAAGACTGCAACAATTTTTTTTTTTCGGATCAATTATATAATAATTCAGACAAGATGAGAAGACTCAAATGATTGATTCTAGATCTAGCGGTAACATAAGAAAGCCTAATTGATAGGTGTTTAAATTTCAGGCTAGAGGGTCAAAACAACCCAGACAACCAGAAGTCGTATTTTATTCTACAGATTATATCGTAAAACATGTTTTTTAAACTCATTTTCGTATATCTGCACCTACAATGTGCGGCCCATGCATATTTTTTATTGTATTTAACAACATTGCATGATTTTATTACGACAATCCGTATATCTGCACCTACAATATGCGGCCCATGCATATTCTTTATCGTATTCAAATACATTGCATGATTTTATTACAACAATACAATCCAAATCAAGAATATGTGTGCTTATGTACCTATATGGCCTCCAAAATTATCCGTATATATTGGTTTTGCTGCACTATAAACGATATGTTTACACGTTTATTTGTTTGTGTTGCATATTCGAAATACCCACCAAATGGTTGACTGGGAATGCTACTCGACACGAAGCGTATCAATGTGGTGGAAAAAGAGGTGATGAAGGTGAAGGTGAAGGAAGGTTGCTTAGGTAGTAGTGAAGTTATTCGTCGTTAACTATGACAAACGTGACGTCATTACTGACAATTTTCGCGACGCAGTTTGCCAAGGATAAATTAAGCTCCCTGACAAATACGCGTCGCGACGCAGGCTTTGTTTATGATTAATTTTCTTTTTTTCTAGCAAACTTGTAAAGTGTGCGTTTTCTAACACCACATTAGTAAAAGTATACTTTATTGAACGAGTATGACAAACATCTTTTAGATTTAAGATTTTTTTATCAGATTTAATCTTTTCAGGTATTTTTAAGTTTTCAGTTTTTATAATCATAGCAAAAAAAAAGCTTTAAAATCTCCAGAGAAGCTTAAAAACGATATTGACTAGCAATTAGCAAATAGATGTTATTCATACGTTTTAAAGATAAATCGTGTCGAGTTGCATAGTCCTGTAGATGCCTGTCGTGATACCCTTGAACCCCAAAAAATGTCTGAAAAATACATTGAACCGGCCACTTGAGCCCACGTTAACGACCCACGTTCAAAGTTGTGCAATTTTATCTTCCACGTAGGAAATCACCCGTTGCGTGAGGCTATGAAACACAAGACTTGTTTGGCCGAAAGCTGGCCTACGGATGAATGTAGCTATATTTACAACCACATCGATATGTGTTAGTCAGCTTGTGCTCGTGATACAACCACATTAAACAGCGGATCGGACGGTAGGTATCCGATAACATATCGAGCCCTGCACAAAAGTATGAAATCAACATTCAAGATCAGATAGGTTGCAAACGTTTTGCAGAAAAACCTGTAGCCGAACTTCAGAAACAGAATTGGCTTCATCCACAAAAGGAAACATAGGAAGGCATGTAGATCCTTAAACATGAAATGTCAATGTTCCAGATGGAATTTTGAGCATTCTCCGACATGACGTGCTACTGTTACCGTATTCGTTATCTCCATTAGTGTTGCACCGTCCCGACTAAGAACGAACATGAAACGAGTTTAGCCCTTCCCACTTCCTGTTCTGTCAAAAAGTCTTGACCCAATTATTCAAAGCGTAAAGTAGCGTTATATGCAGAAAATTGAGGTCTCAACACTTAACGTGCATCTGTCAAGTCAGCTGATTGCACCGATTGCACACATACAAATGCATTCATTTGCATTGTATACAAAAAAACACTCTTCCACCTGTACAACACTAATTTCAACAAATTTTCGTTTCTGTGTATAAGTGGAGGAAGTATTTAGGATTCTACAAAACAGGTACAAAAATACACAGATACACAAAATACACCAATATTGTGACATTAGGAGAGCAAAATTTAAAATTCTTTTTTTAAAGCTTTAATATTGTACTCAAATTGAGATTAAAAATACAAATTGCAAATAATTTTTCAGTTTTTTTTTCTTGAATATTTTTAAATTTGAAACACTCTCTACCGTAGCAAGCACACACACATATACAAGCCCACCCGATTCTACTTGAAATGAATTTTCCCGTTTCAAAATGACTTTGTGACACATACAGGCACACATCTTTCATTGTATTGGTATGTGCATGAGTGTTGGTAAATGAGAAATATTCTGTAGCCATGTTTTTTTTTTCAGATACAAAATCAATTTTTAAGATTTTCGGATATTTGTTAAAAATGCTATTGTTTATGTAATTTTATTGTCATATTAAGAGAATAAATTTAAACTTAGTGTAAAGCACTGGGCATACTACAATTTATCTCGTTTGTCTTTATATTCTTCCTAACGTATCCTGCCCTTTTGATGAAAAGGACCGCTGAGTCCGAAGTCCTTATCCTAGCAACCGAAAAACACAAAGATGAGGCACTTCACTCAAGTCTCGATTTCTCTTCTGGGCAGCACGACCTGCGAAATTTGGCCCCTGATTTGAGTGGTTTCATCCGACGCAATTTCTCCTGACAATTACGGGAAAGAATTGTAGGCACGTACTCTCCATAATCGTCTTGAGCTTTCCAGGGCCACTTTTTAGGCAATTTATCGCTGACTGCATGAATAAGATTTGATGATTCTGCCCCGCGACTTACTAATACTGATACTATGCCAGAGCCCCATGTTTGTTTTCGCTTCTATAAAATTTGTTTACATCGGGAAGAACGACCTATCAAAATTCACGATAGTATTGGTGAGGGCACAAGCAACACTGGATAATTGCAGAGGTTGCCGCCGTCAGGTCTCGGCAACGATACAGGATTTGTCTATGAATCGTGTGACCAACATCATAAGAGCATAGGAGATGAAAGCTCAAATCTGAAGAAAAAAGCTTAAATCTGTCAAAAAATGGGAAATCTGAGGGGAAATCTGAGAGATGTGCTCCATACGGTTTGTATAACATTGCCGGGAAGTGGCCATCATCCGCGCCCAGCTCACTAACGGTTCAAAACTTAGCTCATAATCGAACACAAAACATCAAAAAATTTCGGTGCAAAACTGAACGAAAACGAATATGGTATGTGTGTCATGAAATTGGGTGTGGGGGATAACGGTTTCCAATATGGAATTGTACCATAAAATATCGATGATGTTGTTTGAGAGTTTGTACTGTAAAAAACCTCAAAATGCATTTAAATATCGCCAAAGTCAAGTTTCAAGCATTTGTTTTTAGGCGGTCCAACAATACCATAAAGAACAACAACTACACAAGGCAACAAAATTGTCATTTTTCCGGGATGCAAGGAACTTAAGAACTGATTAAGACTAATTTGGGAGCGCTGATTCCAAATATGCAACTAGTTTTTTTTTCTAGCAGCTTCTAAATATTTTCGAAATAATTTTGGAAAATGGGTACAAATTCATTTAAATAATTTATACTCTTTTTGGAGAGAACAATAGAAGAGTAGAAGATTAGAAGATTGAAGGTTTTAATTCAATGATCAACTTTATCGAAGATCACGAGTAATATCTTATGATTTTATTGAAAATAGAAGAAAATTTAAGAAATTTTATTCCAAATATAATCTTAGATACAAATTAAAGTTTAATTAAATAATTTAACCACAAGTCCTATCAATTTAAGTCATTTGGCATTAAAATTTCAATTTCAATGTTTCCGATTTCCTTTGGTGATTTTTGAGGGTAAAAAACTGAATATTTGAGCGCTTTGGGGTACCCCAAAATCAAGTCCGATTGAGTTGAAATTTTGTACAGGTCAGTATTTGGTTCAATTTACGAAATGTATATGGTCGGTTTCGGAAATTTTACGTAACCCATTTGGCTGCCACCCTACTATTTACTCGTGGGTTTGAACTCACGGACATCGACTCTGGAAGCAACTGACTTGCCAACTGAGCTATATGACAAGCCAACAAGATTAATAATATAACCATGTTGTTTGACATGTAGGTGGTCATCATATCCCTACGGAAAACAAAATCCGCAATATGACTTTGGTGACCACTAGCAAAAAAAAAACACACACACACACACATATGTGAATTTGCATAATTTTCATGGTAAATATTTGACTATCGCTCTCTATCCATTTATTGTTGCATATAGCTAAAATTCACATCAAATTTGTTGTTAATTTAATTTAAGATTTCATTAGAAAGGAAATTACAGCTAAACTTTTCAGTACAAATTTGAAATTCAGATCGAGGCATCGAAGTCCAAATAATTTGATGATGGTATAAAATAAATCACGGATGATTGAATACATATCCAGTTGGACTCATAATAGGATTTGCTTTGAAAAAAAATTGCTTAAGTAAAAAAACGTTGTGTAACATGTTTTTTTAAATCGATATAAAATTATTTTTTTTTGATTATTATCAACTTGAACATTGTTTAAACAAAAAAAAACACCAGTTTAAAAAAAACCTTTTTACATTTTTTTCTTGAGAATTTTGATATGTTATAGTAGATAAATCATCTCCTCATTTTATTACTCCAAACTTTTTCAGAATGAGTTGGATCAACTCGGTTTTAATCCAATTAAAAATGGCTTAATATTTGATGTATTTGCTCTCAGAGTTTCAAACGCTTCCGACATCAAGGTCCCAACCCCTTTCGAACTAGAGAGGAGTTTCTCTCAGAATATATCCAGATAAGGGTTTTAGAACCTAGTTTTGTATTTATACTAGCTGACCCGGTAAACTTCGTTTTACCTTTTACTTAATTAATCATTAGTATTGTCTACATGGATTTGGAAACTAGTTCTAACTACGTTATATAAAGCAAAACTCGTTCATTAAAAAGTCGCAAGATGACTTAAGGATCTTGTTGGCCGTAGTTGGTTCGCTGAAAATCGATTCGTAAGAATTCACTTCCTCTGAAGAGTCGGGGTCTTATGTTCGTAAAGACTTGACGCAGCAACGCTGGACAATAAATGTCACCGTGGATGAGTTTCTTCACTAAGATGGCTTGTGCGATTATGCGTCCTACAGATAGTGTCCCTATTCCAATCAGCAAGCAACGATGTTTGTACCTAATCAGGAAGCGCATCATGATTGTTTCAAGGTAAGATCTCAGGGTATATTTGACGAACTCTGATTGAACTGCCTCAATACGTTTGGCCCAGTATGTCGTGTAGGGACTCCAGGCTTTCGTGTGAACGAGATGATAGCACACTTTGGTATAAATACTGATGGTTAGATGGTTCATTTTACACCAGTTGGCAAACATATAAATACATTTGAAATGTTTCATTAAAATATTTGAAAAATCTGGCAAGACTTTAAAAATGATAATTTGAATTTAGAGTGAAAAATTTGAAGAAGAAAACTATCAATCATTTTCTTAATAGGAGCCTCGCTTTGCAAAACAACAGTACCAGGGCGCAGTTATGTGTCCAACTCAAAGGTACTTATATTCCCAGCATTCAAAATTTTCATTATATGTATATGGGATCCCATTTAGATTTTGGTTTCTGATTTTACTAAATGATTCTTAATTTTTTTTTTTTTTTTGTTTCGATTATAGTCGTTTTACCATCATTATGGCATTCGCGACTTTATCAACGTTACAGTAGGCGGATCGTTATTGAAAAACTTATCCGGTACAACTGTGTTCGATGTTTACTCTTGGGCTCGAACTCGCGGACATCTACTCAGGAGACAACAGACTTGCCAACTGAGCTATATCACGAGCCCTAAAAATGATTCTTAAGAAACCAGATAATTGTTTTATAAACCTCATAATTCCTAAGTTTTGTGTAAACCTGTGAATTATAATATCGTTACCTGAAATTTTGACCAATATTTCACAACGGCGACTCCGGTCATAATAAGAAATGCACCTCCATAAAACTAGCCCCATTGACCGTTTGGATATTGTCCGGGAGCATAATTAACATTTTAATTAGCACGACATGAATTTTTAGCTTTTTGGATGCGTTTAAACTTTACAATTGCTGAAACAGTCACGCACCAGTCAAAGGCAAGGCAGCAGCGGCAGATCGTCACCGTTTGCTGCATCTCATTAACTCTGCATCGGAAATTCCCCAATTAACTAGGAGTCCTGTGTTGGACCTGGAGATGGATAGATTGATGGCGTCTGACCAGAAGGCGACAGGCAGGCAGCCAAGCTTCATCATCTTATGATCTCCCTGCTATCACCATTATTTATGAAGCCAACGGATCATATACTTTTTTTTATTGTTGTCGAAGGCTTTCTAAAACAACATTTGTTTAAGGAATCCACAAACAGTGTGTGACGGAAAGACTTAACAGAAACACGACTCGGGAGAGAAAGTGAAATGGAAGACAGTAAAAGGAAAACATTAAGAAAAAAAAAACCGTACAACATGTGCAATTATGGAACGGCCCAAAAACTTTACCCGGGACGCCTCCTCCTTCCATACGCACATGAGCAGCGAAACGTCCTTTTTGCTTCCGCCTGGGTAGGCATTCGTGTTTTCCCGGGAAGACGACGAGGACGACGACGATGTCCTGGCCTGGGTGTCCCCGGTCTGTCGCCGCGGGCTTATTTTGGTTGGGCCTAGGGTTTTTTCTTCTTACTCAAGATGGTACTGGGTAGCTTGTTCTGTGACCTCGCCCTGGGTACGAATTCGGATTACAACACATATCCATCAACGGCATGCAGTCACACAGCAGCGCCTGTCTGCCCGTCTTCTTGGCTTTACGCACAAGGGGCTTTCCCGAATGCGGTAAACAGAGGCGTCGATCGTGTGATGCGTCTGCAAGAAGAAATTGCCGCAATAAACCTGGCTAATTGATAAAATGTAAGAGCCAGATAATCTCGCTAATGTGCTTTCGAAAGGCGATAGAATCTATGTCAGTTGAAATGAGAATGTTGGAAGGTATTCCTAGTTACATCAATAGGTGATTCCAAAACGTAGATAAACTCAATTTAAGAACTTATATTTTGGAGAAATATTTGTTTTTATTTCGAGAAGTAGTTAGCAAAACACAAAAATATGTAGAGTCATTTGTAAAAGATGAGTTTCGATATTCGGCTCCAACGAGATATGTACAGTACATAGTGTAAAGCCGCAGCCAGTGGCATAGAGGATAGCCTTCAAGTCTTCTAAGCAAACGGTCGTGAGATCGAATCCCGGTCACGGCATACATAGTACACTTTCTGTGGGTTGTTGGTTTAAGCATTTATAAGATGCTTGCCATCAAATCCCTGAAAATTATGTCTAGATTTAAGTAAAAAGGAATCTATTAGAGGTTTCATCAAAATCCATGTTCTTTTAGACCGCTGTAAGCTTTGCATGGAAATTTTCAATTTATTATTTTTGCACCTCTCATGACTTTCATTGGTTGTTTTGACTACTGAAAACAGCAATAAAAATTTTGGAAGCGATATATTAAGTCATTAGCGCAACGAGTTTAAATTTTGTATGGAAATTTTTATGGGAAAAATAAAATTTTCCATTCAAAAATCTCCAGAGATATACTGGAAGTTCAAAAAAATATAACCTTGGATGATTGATATTTCCCGATTCTTGCAGTACATTTTATGTGAACAAACCCAAAACATAAAATGTACCTTAAAGAAGATAATCGATGTTTTTCAAAATTATTTTTTTTATATTCAGCGTTTTCAACTGCTTATTTGAAAGCTAGTTTACTGTAGGATGAAAATAAAAAATCACAATAACTGCCTTACTAAGCCAATAAGTTTGTTGATTTATATAATTTTTGCAAAAATATTTCTTGAAGTAAAAAGGTAATACCAAGAATAAAAAAAAAACTTTATTTCATGCATGTTTGAATTTTCTGGATGAAATTATATACAAAAATTTGTTCTGCTATACAAATTTCTATACAAAATAAAACGCGTTGCGCTAATTCAAGAATCAACCAAAATATCTCGAATTTTACACTGATGCCTGGTGAATCGGAAAAAAATATATTGAAGCAGAAATTCGATTTTTGCAGCAGGCTAAGGTACAGTTGCATTCAAAAAGAAGTAAAACGAATAAAGCAGAGCACTCGCTTCGAAATTTGACCAGCTGCCATTTTTGTGTGGGTTGATATTTTTTTTCAAGAAATTTTCACAAAATTTAGTTTAACTGTCCAACTAACTCTCCGTTGAATTTAAAGACTATATTATGACTGCAAAAAAAGATACAGTTATTATCGTGAAAAAGGAAAACTTGAGATTGCTTCACCAAACTTGCTGTATTATATATTTCAACTTCCATTGGCAAAAAGGCGTCGTACACAAATTACGTAACGCATGTAGGGGGGGAGGGGGGTTGAGTCTGCGTTACTTGCTGTTACATAGGAGGAAGGGGGGTACTTGGTTCAGTTACGTAACAAATTAATGAAAAAAAAACATAAAAATAGAATTGTAATTTTCTTTTTTTGGCGAGCAAATCTACGCCTCCCTTGTTCGAAAGCGTCAATGGTGGTTAAGTAGGTGCGTTCAGGGAAACACTGTTCATCAACAGCTTTTTCCCATGGACTGGATTTCAACAGGGTGTGTGAACTATCAGAGTTCGATGAAATCATGCGTTATCAAGAAGAGATCAAGCCCATTGTTATTATTACCGTTGACGGGGGCCCAGTTGAGAACCCCCGTTACTTTGTGTACTTTTACTTTTAATTTCAAAATTGAATATGGGGGGGGGGGGGGGTATTTAGCGTTACGTAACTATAGAAGGAGGGTTCTATCAAACGTTACTTATTGTTACATGGGGGAGGGAGGGGGTCTAAATTCTAGATTTTTTGCGTTACGTAATTTGTGTACGACGCCAAACATTTAAAAATGTTCGATTGATTCTATCGATGTTTGAGGAATGAAGTTTCCCTGCATTGATTAGAGATAGAAAATATTCAATTAAATAGAGATTCAAACGAAAGAGTTTATATAATACTCGCTTCAATTTTAAATTTAATTCGTTATCTTTTCAATTTTGATCGCAAGTCTTTCCTGAAACTTTGTTCTTCCTGTTTTGAGCTTTGTTTAAAAGCTCAATCTCCAAATAAATAAAGAATGAGGTTTTTATCAATTAACTATTTTTCAAGATTTCAATTTTGAAATTGTGAAAGAGAATTGCAATAAAACAATGATAACGATATTTTCCATACAAACATCCGTCCGAAGAATAATGAAATCGTCTATTGGGCAATAATTTATCTCATTTTCAACCCGGTCCCATTGTCGATCACGTCAATCGAATTTTGTAAAACTCGGCCAGTCACTAGATCAAACACTTGTACATGTTTTGGCGAAATTCCAAGATTTTTTCAAAGAAAATTGTCAAAAATACGCAAATTTTGTGAAGCAATCTCAAATTTTTCTTTTTCACGAGAATGACTGTATCTTTCTATGCAATCATAGTACAGTCTTTAATTTTTGTGGAGAGTTAGTTGGATACTTGAACTAGATCCTGTGAAAATTTCATGAAAAATATAAATCTGGACAGAAATGACAGCTGGTTAAAGTTGGAAGCAAGTGGGCTGCTTTACGCGGTTTAATTCTTTTTTGAACGCAACTGTATGTTCTTTGATACCTTCAAAATAATCCCAATACATGTTGATTAATCAGGTTTCATAATCAGAATCTACAATCCGTTTATTAATCACAAAAAATTGAAATGCATGCACATGGATCTTTAAACTCTTTTATCACTCTAAAAATCGCATTTTTTTCAAACCCAGGCTTTAGGGCCCATTCAGATTGAATGTAAACAGAAAGATGAGATTTTTTTATATGTTTTTATTTGTACCAATTAATCATAACATTTTTATTATCTTATTACATTAAATTAGGTGTTCAACTCAATAATGCACTATTTTTATACCTTTCGAAAATATTTATGCGAAATGTTGACATTTCAATGCCATTGATTAAATGAAAATATAATACTTGTTGTTGAATAGCAGCATTTTTTTATTTCTAGATCTTATTCGTGTCAAATCAGCGCCAGGTTATCACAGAAAATTTTAATGATTAATTTTTGCATTTGAAAAAAAATTCTTGCAATATGTTTTGATTATGGTTTGGCTTTGGTTTTTAATCTGATTTTCAAGCTCTGATAATATTTTTTTAATGTTCGTATGTTTTTCTGAGTAGTGATTCGGAAAAATTGTGTTGTTTTTTTTATAAATTTTGCATCTCATTTCTCATTGGGAATTTTCGACTAAAAATGTTATTTCTATATCTAAATTTAATTCTGAAATAAAATTATCAAATATGATTCAGAACTCTGTACTATGGCAATTTAAGTTTCATTGATTTGCTTTTGAATTTAAAGCTCTCTTTCTAGATTTTTCACTTAAGTTTTTAATTTGAAACAAATTGAAAGAAATTTAAACTAAACGATTCGAAAATTAACAAATTAGGTAAAAATAATGTTTAATTTAATTCCTCAAAAGGTAAATTTTTTTTCAAAGAATTTTTTTTTAAAGAATTTTTAAAGAAAAATCAGAGGAAAAAAGCATTTTTGTGCCGAAGCCTCAGAAACTGCTTTTGAAAGATTTAGTCATCTTGCAATCCGAACATTTATCAGATTTTGCTTATCAAGGCTAGTTTTGATGATATGGCGTGTGGAAAATTTTGAAATTGGTCAGTTTTGGGTAAAATCAATCTTTGATAACTGATAAACTAATGAAACCACATGAAAACTGAAATCTGATTAGAAATTAATTTGCTATCCTTCATTCACTCGAGGATTGAGATCTTCTCCAGTTAGTTTTGTTTCAGAGATACATTGATATAATTTTTTTAATAGACAAGGTAACAACTTTTACTGATATCATTTAAGAAAGCGTTTAAGTATTTGATATGAAATATTGAAACTTTAATAACTTTTTTCCCAACTGATAGTTCAGCGCAATTTTCGAAAATGTTTATTATTGAATAAAAATATTTATTTTCAAAATATTTGTGATGTTCTGCAGTTTTGACCAAAAAGTGCATTAATTTGTTTTATAAATTGGAATATTCAAATATTCAGAAAAAAATCTACTGATCAAGAGCTAATTGAAAAAAAATATTTGGAAACAGCGCCCCGAAGTTATTTGAATTAGCTCTTTTATTCTGATGCTCTAATTAAATAAAGCATCAATTTTTGAAAGCAAAAAGCTACAAATATCTCCTTTTTTTCGAGGTGCATGAAATTCAAGAGCAGATTTTGACCGATTTGATATTGATTCATTAAAAAATGCATTTAATTTTATTATTAAAGCTCTCGTTTCTGAGATAAAAGGCTAAATTTTGAAAATCGATAAAAATCATTCAATAAATTTGTGCGTTTCAAATAAAAACTGGAACATTGTTCATTAAATTGGTTATAACTACGTTGTCTGGAGAGATAATAAGTTACGGTCTTCGGCAGTGTTGTTAAGCGGAAAATTTCCTTTAAAAAATTTATAAATTGGCACATAAAGGGTTGAATGGCTTGGTACCAGAGTAAAAAGAAAAACCATGTTCGTTTTTCAGTACAAAATTTTAAATTTTCCCATATAAACCTAAAAGTCCAAATTTACTCATGTAAACGTTACTTAAAAATTCGGCAAAAAATCATGGATGAGTTTTAGGACAAAACGAAACTTTTAAGACCCCAGGGTTCGAGAAATTCGAAAATGACCCCAAATCGACTCAGTCTAATGTAACAAAGCTTTTGAAAATAAGCTGATCAACTTCTACGATGACTGCGAGAAATTTTAACGTCAAAAAAAATATGCAATAGTTTTCGTTTTGATTTTTTTCCGAATCTTATTAAATCCGGAAACATGATTTAAATTCAAAGAAATTTCATACCGAAATGATGTTTGCAGTATTTTGTTATGGTTTTAAATAAAAAACTTCCTTTTGTGATGTTAGAAATTGTATTATTTTTTCAATTAAAATTTCGAAAAGTTGAAGGACTACATAAACCTTCTTGTGCCCAACCCCGTCTTTAGGCGGAATTTACTAAAAGTGGCATAAAATTGCATTGCACAGGCATTCAAATTTTTCTTCACTAAATTTTCAAAAGATGTTTGACATGCGCGCTAGGCTAAGATAAGATTAAAAACCAATAAAAACGAGGAAAAGGAAATTATACCGAAATTCATCGTTTTCGATTGTTTTTAAACTTAATTTCATATATTTTTTTTGGTTCTGTTAAAAATTATAAATTTCTAGCCTGTAACAAAGATGCTGGACTAATTTAAAGAAAAAGTTAAATAAATCGATGTTGGTTAAAAATGATGAAATAAAAACCTTGCCTTGAAATATTTCGCATGATAAATCAAATATCTCCTATCAATATGATTTTTTGTTGAAAAAAAGTTATTTGTAATAAAAAAATAATAGATCTGCGAGTTTTAAGTGGAAAAGAAAATTGGGTTCAACGGGGCTAATTTTCGAAAGCATTGTATCTCTGAGCCAAAACAAAAAAAATCATGATCCTACATAAAATGAAAGATATAAAAAGATTTAAAATTAATATATTTAGAGTTCTAAAATTTCCTATATTTAATCTTAAAGTACAATCAAGAGTTCTTCAGATAGGTCTGCACCTTGCACCAAATATGGGTTTATTATAAAAAACTGATGGTATTTTAGGTACAAACGAAGAAATAGAGAGGCCGTTTAAAATGCCTGATTAGGAAAACCGACAACAAATCGACAAATATGATCAATATTTGCAATCGAAAAAAAAAACGGAAATTTGGTTATTTTACCCATGTGGAACGCAATTTTCTTAAAACGTGACAAAGTTCCCTTTACGATCAAGTTTATCGTAGAACAATAGTAGTATGTAATGTAAAACTAAATTTCTGTAAATTTATGAGCTGAAATTATTGGACTTTTTCTTGCGGTTGAACATTAAATAATGATTCCAATATTCAAAGATAGATAAGAAAGTAAGACTGCCAATCGAAGTCCTGCGCTTCTGAAGCTCCTGTTGGAAAATTGATCATCTCAACTCAACAACATTACTTCTTTTGTTGGACAAACATTCCCAAGGAGTGTAAAATTTTGAAAATTCAGGGGTATTCCGACTAGGAAAAGTTATAATTTTTTTTAGAAGTTCTTGCGAATTCGTGTATATTGCACCGTTCCTCCAGCTTGGGGGGAGGAGGGATTGATCACTCTAATCACCCCCCCCCCCCCCCTCTTCATAAGACTTGTATCCAACTAAAGTTTGAAAATTTTGGAAAATGCGCTGGGTCGTATGTGTACAATTAGAGCAAAACCTGTTTAAATGTAAGATTTTCGTAAAACTACAGGTTTTCAAGTATCAATATTGAAAAGAGCACCTTAATTTGTTACAAAAAAAGATCGATATTTGCTCTAAGTTTGAGAAATAGTAAATACTTATCAAAGTTTTTAAAAGTTCCACTGTATCCAAATCTGACTGACGACTGTGTCACAAAAAAAAGAGATAGTTAATGAAGTTTTTTTCCATATGCTGAAGCTCTGTAGCTTTATGAGTTCGAAAGTTGAAAGATAGCTTTCATTCTTTCATAATTTAAATTTGTTTGATTGATTGGATTAAACTGAACCTGAACCTCAACAGGTTTATTTTTAAGATATTTTTATAAACAAAAAATCTAACCTAGTACATGCAAAACAAAATGGGAAATGTGGAATAGAATAATTATAGCTTTTCATCGCCATTTTTTTAATTCTTTTTTTTCGGGATTTCAAATTCACCCAGAATTTTTTTTTTTCGTCAGAATTGTATCTTCTTACCTGCTAGAAAGAAAAAAATCATTGTAAATATTTACGGATTCCAGACGAAAAATCACAAGTTGAAGATTTTTTAAGCATCACATATTGGTTTAACTTGTTTCGTCAAACTTTGTTCAATGCTCAATACTAAAAGCCAAATTAATCATTAATGATTAATGGTTGTCTTATACATAAATTGTGTTGGAGCTTTCCAAATCTGTAAACTTATTCTCGTAATCAAACCTCGAATATTAAAAAAGTGTTCAACAACGCTCCCTTAAATGTGTAAATCATGGTTTAAATTTAGTGCAAATTCAAGATCTAATATGGTGCAACTTAATTTCAATAGAAATATGAACGGTTTTTCTATCAGAATTTAAACTCAGAACCAATATCCGAAAACCAATATTCAGAACCAAAACCAATACTTAGTGCCATACTGAAAATCATAATTTTTTTTAAATTTTTCATTTTAGTTGAAAATTTAGAAAAAAAATCAGGAAATAGAAATTAAAAACAAGATTGGATGATTAATTTTTGACACAGAAATAAAATACAAAATGAGATCACATAAACAATTACCAAAAAACCTTTTAATAAAACTTAAAAATTCAATGAACTATGGCTGCACCGAACGAAAATTTGTTTGCAGAATTTGAAATAAATGTAATCATTTTTTTTTAAATCAACACACATATAAAGGATCTCAAGGAAACTTCACATTTCTTTGATGTGATCTAAATTCTTCTTCAAACTAAAGAGTTCAACTTTCACGGATAAAACGGTTAGCATTTTAATAATACCAACACCACTAGCCCTTACCAAAAGTACTATATATGCCGTAACTGAGATTCGATCTCATGACTTATGGCTAAGAAGATTAGAACGCTATCCTATAGGCCACGGTCGTCGGATTTTTAAAAATTTGAAAAAAAAACAGTATCAAATTTCTGCTTCGGAGTTCAGAGAACCAAATTAACGCCACTGTTCAGAGTAAAATTCTAAACTCGATGATCAGTATTAACCTCTCATACTTTTCTCCATAAAAAGTTAAGATTGACAAAAAAAAATAAAGCTTCTCGAATATAGAATGAGTTTAAAGAAAAAATATTTAAAGAATTTGGAATTCTGGGTTTTATGAACGCACCCAAGCTCAGGAAAAAAACTTCCGGATCAGATTTCAAGTGTCAATTTGACACTTCAGGCTTAAAACCGCTATATCAGCACCAACATGTGAAAAGGGTATAAAAGACAAAGTAAACAAAACCCGTTTTCAGTGGATTCAAATAGCCCAATATGAGCTCTACCTCACACAAAAAAACGCTTTTTATTTTATAAGTTTTCGTAAGATTCATAATGCAGTTTATGCAAAGGAACTAAAAAATTTAAAGCCGTAAAATGACATTATCCTCAAACAAATTATTTTATACACCCTTTACTCCACAACAGAGCAAACGATCAAGATGCAAAACATTAAAAGGGGAAGAATGTGGAAAGCTATTCACTTACTCATATAGAGAGAACCATAAGCGTTTGTCAAAAAATAGGGGAAATTCTATCTCCATCTCACTCACACACATGAGACATACAGTACAAAGCAAAGGGTGTTTAAAATATTTAGACGAAATTCATACTCCAGCTAGGTTATATAAACAATTGCGAGCTATTTTTCCATGATTATACCCTCGTATCGATAAATGCATATTAAGAATGATCCTAAGCACCGTTTTGACCATATAGACTTGGAAGTTCTTCGTAAATTTTAATTAGCGATTTAAAAAAGGTTGCAGAATTTTCAAACGAGTTTTTCTCGAAACGTCATAAATGAACATAGATCCTTTTCACGTGTTGGTGCTGATATCTCTCTTGATTGTCAATCGATTTTTATAAAATTTATAGTTTTGGAACCCGAACCTTACAAAATCTAAGAAAAAAATATGCAGAACAGGCTTCGGAAAAATACTGTAGATTAGCAACAGAATGCTCAGAAAAAAATTTCACTTAGTGTCTAAGAAAGCTTAAGTAAGAAGCTATACATTGCACACAAGAATATGAAAAAAATGTGCCAAATTACGTCAACTTCTCCCTTCAGCTTTAAGAAACGCCCAGTAAAATGGTTCTGAACAATATTTAGCTGATCTACAAAATTCTTGGATTTTTTTCTTGAACTTTGAATAACGGAAAACTGAAGTGCTGAAAGCGAATCATGTCTGAGAAGAATTTTTTGCTACGTTACTAGGTTTCCAAAACTATAAATTGTATTTATAAACTATCAGAGACAACAGACACAACAGAGAAAAATAGGTTTTAAATGGTCAGGTGTGTTGAATTGACACTCCAGGGACTGTAACTAGTTAAAATTTCTGGACAGATGTGATAAACTTTTTTTTTCAAAATAAATAAGAAATTCGAATCAAGAAAACGTCCCTTCACCTAAATCCAATTTTGACCGTTCAGTTAAATGATAACAAAACAAAACAAAACTTGTTCTACTTTATCGAAGAGGAAATTTTCCAAACAATTTTTATAAAAATTACAAAATCACAGGGGCTGAAAAACTGAACTGACAGTACTTATTCGATTCTAGTGTTAAAACATTTCAACCTTTTTTTTCCTAAATTTTGAATCTCAAAGCATTATTTAAAAAATTTCTTAAAATTGTGCCCCCATTATCTGAGATATCTCAATTTGTACGAAAACAAATGAGTACATATTTGTCAATTTGTCGTCAATTTTTCTCATCCTCACCTTCAGAAAGAATTTTTCATTTCAATTCAGGATCATTCATGTTGAAAAATCAATTCAGAAGGGCTGTGACGATCATACCTTCATAAAGGCCAAAATTTTTGAAATAGTAAAAGGATTTCTTACAAAATTGAGCCGTTATCAGTTTTTTTTTCTAAGCTCCACCTTACTGTAGCTTCTGACAACTCTTTGTCAAAAGCATTTTTCATTAGTATGGATTCAACACGAAAGCCATAGGGATGGTAAAGTGTCTCTAATAAAACTTTAAAAAATAGTATGGGTTTTTAAAATTTTAGATAAACATTTTTGAAAAAAAATCTACGAAAAAGTAAGTAAAATTTTGATGGGCTTTGATTCTATGCCGGTTTAAGTTTACCCCGTCTTTAGGCGGCACACCGGGGTTTGGTTTTAGAATGTTGAGATAAAGACCTTCACCTTTACCCGAAACAGTTTAAAAATTGAAAATTACAGGAATAAGTTAAGAAGCGTTGTTATTAGTAAGTTACGCTCCTGATCCGGAATATTTCCATTTTAAATTTACAGCTTTGAGTGCTAAAAGTGAAGAGCAATTTAAAGTCTGTGCTTGTCGATCAATCTCTTGATTGATCGACCCCAATTAGGAATCTGATATTTGGATAGAATATTTAAGCTTACAGACGAAGACCACAGACAAATTTTTAGATGTGTATGCAATTCCAGAGCCTCGAATCAAACATAGCATTCGAAACTCCAACCTTGCCCTAGTTTACAGCCCTGAAACTCCCTCTTATCTACAAGAAATAAACAGCGGTTTCAAATTTATTGTTTTACGCAAGCAGCCGGCGCCTCTGCGCCACATCCTTGAACGCCTCCAAATGCATGGTCCAAACTCCCTGAAAAAAATAAGGAAGCGAAAACGGCGACACTTTTCCACATACCCATCAAGGCGAGGGTAAAAATGTGTAAAATAAACAAATATCCTACATAGTTGTCGCCACTGCGCTCTTTTGCGGTTCTTGGCCTGAGGCTCTCTGGCCGTCAACCAGCCTAAGGAAAAGAGGAAGGTAGAGGCAAACGATCCCAGCGACAGGACGATTGATAAAATAAGAAAAGGTAGGAGCACTGCTGGTGTCAGTCAGGGCAGAGAGAAGCGGAGAATCTGAACCCGCATGGGAGGAAAAGGTCTTCGGAGGAAAATCCCCAACTCAGAACACCTCCTGATAAAACTAACAATAACAAGAGCAAAAGGAGTACCATCGCAAGGCGAAGAAATGCAGGAAAAAAAAGATCAACAATGGAACTTCGGGGGTAAACAATGCTCAAATATTCTGGCTGGAACAAAAACCCAAAAGAAAGTAATACATCTCTCCTTCTTACCGCAAGAAAGTACCTGCCCATAATTTTATTATTTGTTTATTTTATGGCTATTGGAACCCCGGGTGATGTCAAGGTGAGAGAAAGAAGAATCACCCCGTGCGTTCGTCGTTGTCCCTCTGATCCCAGCCCAGCTCAGGTCGATCCCGAAGAAAAACTCGATTTGCTGGTGGATGGCCGGAACAAGAATGGAATACGGTATCAGCTCGATTAACTTTACTTTTGCTGTCCATGGACGAATGAATCGTTCAAGACCTTCGGTTGGCGATGGATACTTTTCTTTTTTTCTTTTGGAAGAAAAACTAAGTTCATCAAAATTCATATAGTTATTTATGCAACAAGTTGCAAAAAGTTAATATGTTCAGCACGATTCGTTAAATTATTCTACGAGGCTTGCCGAGTTGAGTGAGTGGCATACACATTTTTTTTTGCAATGCCGCAATAAAAACCCTTCAGAATCATTTTTTTTTTAAATTGAAGAATTGCATTGTTGTTGCTGCCTTTCAAATCAAAATAGTGTCAAAAAACAGTGTCACACACACAAAAAAAACATAATGATAACGGTTTTTTAAAACAACATACAAATGATTCTCTGAAAAAAATAAAACTTAAGAATATGAGCATACAAGTTTATTACAAAATCTTTACTAATTTTCCTTATGTGCAAACTTATAAATTTTCAAACAAGCATTATTCGTTATTTGATCGATTTTTTGCAGATGCATTCGACAAGTCATAAACTTAAATGTTTTTAAATGTTAAATGTCCATACATACATATTTGAATTGAGAGATTTGGAGATTTTATTTTTCATAAAACTTGCTAACTCTTTTGAAATTTGTAGCATGCGTACTACCATAGCAAGGCTCAATATTTGAAAAAAAAAAATCATGAATGTAGTTCAGAAGAAAAAAAATGGAATTCTTCACATCCGTTATCATCAAATTGAAGTTTTCTTGCAGAATTCCTGACCATTATTCCAACAATTCTGTACCTTTAGAGATAAGTTTATAAGAATGCCAATTGTTTTTTTGTTTTTGAAGCAGTACAATTTTTTTTTTAATTCAAATCAGCAAATTCAAAAGGTTCACCGATGAAGGATCGAATTTGTCTTGAACGTGAAATAAAAAAAGGAAAAAAACAAAATAAAGTTTCTAACGCTGAGAGTTTTCCGTTATCCAAAGTTTAAAAAAAAATCCAAAAAAAAAGCTTCGAAAAAATGATTGTAGATCAGCTATGCAATGTTCAAAAAAGGTCACTTAGTGTCCAGAAATACTTAGAAGCTAACGTTGCACATGGAAATTCTTCTTTTTTTGAAATTTTTTAAGATCATCACCACAAAAAATAACAAAATTGTGTAAAACCCGTACTTTTCAATCAATGAAACGTAAAAACTGTTCAAGTCGCACAAAATAATTTGTCAAAATACGAAACACAGAATTTTTGACGATTTTTCAAAGGTGCTCTTTTTCGATTTTTTGTGAATTTCCAATTTCTCAGATTTTAGTGCACTTAAATTCAATTTTGCACTAGATTTTGAGTATATTAACTCAAGTTATCAGCAATAAATTAATATTCACCATAAATTATTATATTTTTGGAAGGTGTCGCAAAGCTTGTGTAATAAGACCAAGAAAATCAATTTGAAATTGACTCCTTAATGAGTATAAATTTATTGAGTTCATATACTCAAAATCCAGTGCAAAGTTCAATTTTAGTGCATGAAAATTTAAAAAATGGCAAATTTACAAAAAGTTCAAAAACAGCTATCTTTGAAAACACGTCAGAGATTCTATGTTTCGTATTTTGACAATCTGTAAATGCAAAAATGTGTCAAATTACGTCAACTTTTCAATCGTTTTTTTTATTTATCTGTTGTGACTTAAACAATTTTGACAAATCATTGATAGAAAAGTACGGTTTTAACATCACTTTTTTTTATTTTTTGTTACCATGATCTTAAAATAAAAAAAATCACTTAAATGCAATGTATAGTTTCTAATTGCATCATTTTTCGCTTCTATGTGAGTTTTTTTTAGGCAACTCGTAGCTGAACTACGGTCTTTATTCCGAAGCATGTTTTTTCGGATTATTTTTTCTTAGACTTTGAATAATGGAAAACTGGAGTTTTGCATACAATTATTGCCTGAAACACATATTTAAGTTATACATCACGAGGTTTCCAAAATTATAAATTTTGTCAAAATCGGTTGAAAAACAAAATAGATATAGCGGTTTTAAGAGAGTCAAATTGACACTCAAGGTCTGATTAGCATGGTCTGATGGAGTTTTTTCCCGGACTTTCAGGGTGCGTCCGTAAAAAAAAGGAATGATACAAAATTAAAGAATGAAAAGTCATCGAAGGTTGCCAAAAAATCTGTATTATTTGGATGCATCCGAATAAAGTAACAAGCCGCCAAACTTTCAATAGTGACGTAAATTGATCACCGGGGTCGCTTTGATCAAGATGGAATTCGTTCACATAATCATCAATAACTAAGTCTAAAGAAAATAAACCTTAAAGCCTTTTTTCTACGCATAAAAACCAGCATTATAATTTTCAAAGTGGTTAAAACTTGGTTTGTTTTTGAAAAACTCAAATGTTAGTAAAAAATTTATTTCAGTTCTTGAAATATCTACCCTTCCTGAAGAAATCAAAGCTTTTAGAACCAGCAGATTGTTTTTTGAGACAGTTCAACTTTTTTCCTTAGAAATTTAATAGCTTTGGTGTTGTTTTTGTTGTATTTTTAGGTAAATTTTTGATATTTTGAAAAAAGGGACGTTTTCCAAGAGTAAGCTGGTGTTAGACAAAAGGCTAGAAACCCTATCAAATGGTGGAGTTTGAAGGAAAAAATTTATGTGGAAAAGTGCAAGGGCCTTGAGAATTGAATGACGGCAAAATTTCATTTTTTTTGCTGTTAAAAATAAATAAGTAATGTTAAAAAAATTTGCCCCTTATTTTATGCAGCATAATTGTCCATCTTTCGCTTTTAATTGTCATTCGGCTTTAACATACGAGCTGCCTCAGTTTATCAATTGCTAGCATTTGTAAATATAACAAAGGTGTTTTGTATCCTTTATGATCGAGAAAGCTCGTTAAAACCGTCAAAATAGAGACTGATCAATGTTACCCCAAAGCATTAAATTCTAAACAAAGACGAAATCAATTTTTGAATCCAATTTAAAGTAGTCTTGTAAATTTCTGCAACCATTTTTTACGTTCATAGGAATCCGGAACATGAAAGCGTGTTTTCTTGAAATTTGCTTCTATTCACTAAGACCCCCTTATTAGCTATCAAATGTCCCAATAATGCAAATCCAAAGTTGCAAAAATAAACCTTCTAAGAACTCTTAAAAACAAATTAAAAATGTATGAACAACAGAAAAAAGCAAGCATACAAGATACTGCAAGGCATTTAAAAAAAAATGTTAAAAGATTTCAGAATCACTACCGAAAAAAAATTTTATCACCCCAAAATACCGATTTTCATACCGACTTTCCGGATTTTCTTGTGGCATTACTACGTCCAGGTGCTGTCTCTTAGCAAAAACGGCAGTTAAGAAAATAGATTCAGAGAGTGAATTCGATGATTTTCTCGGTTCCAAAAAATCGAAAGTTCCTCCTTTAATGATGGCATTCGACGAAGAGCATCCCGGCCACTACATTTTTTAATATCGTTTTTGCTGTATGAGATGTTCGTAAATAAAAAAAAGTATTCCGAAACGTTGACCAAAAAGCTTTTTGTTTCAAATCACTGAGAAAAAATAATACAAAAATTGAAAAACAACAACAACGGTGATTTAAATATTTTTTTTAATCTGGATATTTGTTTTTTTACTGAATTTATCGTTTTCCTGTAAATCAAGCTCAAAATTTCAATTATAATTCTGAATTCCGATGCTTAATTAGTTATATGAATCTAAACACAAGATACAAATTCATAATAATTCTTACCAATACATCAAAATTAAAGTGAGTACTCGGCCTCAAAACACTTTTTGAGTCAAGGACCTAGAGTTAGGAATCTCTTATTTGATTTCTAGATTCTATTTTGCTTCTAGGATTTAAATATGATAAATCTTTATAAAAACTCTAAATTTTTTAACCCTCTATTTGTTTACATATGCAAAAGAACTAGGGGTCTGAATTTCATGTAAGAATTCGGAACAAAATCTTTATACTGAATTCTAGTTTGAAATATTTTCATTTTAACCTTCCGAAACTTTTTTTTTACTAAATATTTTATTTTGCATATGAAGTTCGAATAGAAACAAACTATCTTTTTGAAGTTTGAAATGCAAAAACAAACTGCCCTATAAAAATTTGGTATTTAGAGTAAGGATTTCATCTACCAGTGAAAAAATTATGAAAAAACTGTAGCAGAATACTGAACCTTATAATTTGATCAGAATTTCAACTTTTGGCTTTTGCATTGAATCTAATTTCTTATTCCTTATTAACTTTGATAATTTTTCAA
Source organism: Uranotaenia lowii (assembly GCF_029784155.1). Lineage (NCBI taxonomy): Eukaryota > Metazoa > Arthropoda > Insecta > Diptera > Culicidae > Uranotaenia > Uranotaenia lowii. Next base: position 396,664,676 of record NC_073692.1, read on the forward strand.
CATTTGATTATGAATTCGATTCTTTAAATGTAGAGTAGAATGCTTCGTTTTGTATGCATTGACTTCTAGTATCATCTTACATTAGACTGATTCGGTTAGGGGTCATTTTTGAATTATAATTTTTGAAGCTTCGTTTTGGTTCAAAACTTATTCAAGATTTTTTGCAGAATTTTGAAGCAACGTTTACATGAGTAAATTTCAGGTTTGTTTAGGAAAATTAAGTATTTTGTAGAGATAATTCATCACCATTTTTTTTTATCTCCGTGCAACTGAGCCTGCTTATGATTTTTGTGCCAAGTTACAAATTATCTAAAGGAAATTTTTCGCTGAACAAGTTTATCGAGGACCGTAATTTCGTATCAAATTGGACATAAAAGTTATTAGCTGTTTTACAGGGGTGTGTTTTTTTTGTATTGATAAACACTTAATTAAATTGACATCACTGACTTCTTTGAATGCTATAAATCGCAGGGCACAACAAGTGGTGTCAATTAAATTTTTTGTTTATCAATACCAAAAGACATACATAAACAGTGAATATTTTTTTTGCCTAATAAGATACGAAATTACGGACTTCAACAAAGTTGTTCGGCGGAAAATTTGCTATCTAAATTGGCACGAAAACTATTAGCAGAATCGGTTCCAAAAGAAGAACAAAAATAATGTTGACTTTTCAGTACAAATCGACTCAGTCTAATCTTACATATCTGGTTCTTATTATGCATAAGACTTATAAGGTTATTCCGTAAATTACATAATTTTACATTTGAATGTTTTTACTTCATAATAATTTTTATTTTGTTTGAAAATCACATCCACTGCAGTTTCTCAGCAAAAAATTTCAGGGTTTCAACTGAACAAATCCTAAATGGCTGGAGAGATATCATCAAAACTTTAGGGGAGAGTGGGGATACTTGATCCCCTTTTCTTATTTTCACCATATCTTTTTGGAAAAATTTAGCAACTCGCCGTCTTTGACATTTTCTGACAGCTTGTAACTTCAAGTTTCTATGCTCCAAAATTTAGAACGATACTTGAACCCGTAGATGAACTAGAAGCATTTTCGTGGGAGTAAAAATATTGCGATTTTTCTGAAGTTAGGGGAGACTTGATCCCCTATTGAAGGAGAATTGATCTTTTATTCAGGAAGCCCTAATCCTTGTATAAAAATCAAACAAAACCCCAAGATAGAATGTTAATTGACTATTTTGGTCATGTTTGTTCTCATTTCACAATTTATAGCAGACATAAGAAGACAATTCTAGAACTTTGTCTCAACGCTAATAACATTGCATACTTAAAGGCGCTATTTTTTATAATTAAGAGAAAATTAATTATTTTTGCTCTTTTATTCAGACAATTGTTTGATAAACATTAGTTTTTGGATAAATATTAGTAGTTTCGTAATCAGCAATCATAACGATCAATTCAGAAGAAGAATATGCTGTTTGGAAGAGGGATCAATTGTACCCAACTCTAGGGGATCAATTGTACCCATAATCAACATTTTAGAAAACTTTTTCTGAAAAAAGTTGGGATTTTTCCATTGCTTCGAAAATATGGCATAATGAAGTTCATTTTACGCTCGAACGATTGATACATTGGAACAAATATTTTTTTCATAATTTTCCCATGTAAAGAACATTTTAAAGTGATGAAAAAAGATCTTCAAGTTACATTTTGGCAAATTTTTCAAACAAAGTTTAATTACTCACACAATTATTTTGTTTAAAATTTTTAAACTACAAGCATTGTTATTTTGCTCATTTTGGCACATTTTTCTAGAACATTTGATCTTTGTAAGACATTCCAGTTTCGAGATATAGCTAAGGAATCAAGTATCCCCAGGGATCAAGTATCCTCATTCTCCCCTACATACATATATTTGGCCTCTAGCCTCAGTTTTTCAAAATTCCTTGTATCACTGCTGGCTGAATCGATCCTTTTGCTGGGTTTTTTTGACTGAAAATTGTCTTCGATGAAGATCAATTTTCATCATCCAAAAAAAAAAACTACTCCCTGAGATGGCTAATGTACGACCACCGAATGGAGACCCCTGAGCAACAACGACCATAACAACAGCAACGAAAAAAGGTTCCAAGAGTCATTTGACTCGACCCTTGAGAGATTTGAACCGTGCAGGGACCAATTCTCACACGCATTGCCGAAGCATTGCTGATGTGTGATTGGAAGAGGACCTGATTGGGATTTTTCCTTTTTCGCTGAGGAAACCTTTTTTCCTGTTGTCGATCTCCATACTCTTTTGTCAAATTGGAGAGAGTCCCTACATTAGAGGGATGCTGATTCTGCCTGACCGGGGTATAATTAGTGGATGGATTTTTTTTTTCTGCTGGGCTCTTTTACTTGTGGACCATTCAGTGATCTGGGATTTCAATTCCGGCAGCATTTTTGGGATAAATGGACCCAAAAAAACTAGAAGAACCAACCATAAGGTGATCATGGAAAATTTTGGATTTATTGATTTTTTATCCCAATTCATTTGTGTTTTTTCTTTGCCCTTTCTGGATGAACGAAGCTTTTCTGTCTTCTTTGTGAATTTGTCGAGGCACGGCATTTACATGACAATTGGAAGATTTGTGTGAGTACAAGTTTGCTATAGTTCAAAGATTATTTCGTGTATGTCAAATCGGATAATAATGGACACAATTGAAGGATTGAAGATAAAATGGGTGAGCTTCAAGGATTTGGAACAATCGAGGGTTTGATTAGTTTTCAAACATGCTACATGGAACGTTCATTTTGAAGAACGGTCAGTGCAGATATGAACAATTGAATTCAATGTCAGCCTTATCAGATTGCTCTCTTCATCAAATTTTCAGTGAATCTTAAGCTCTTCAGCTCTTACAACTTAAAAGTAACCTTTAAATTCTCAGCGATGATAAAAAAATTCTTAAAATGCAAAAATTTAAAGAATTTTTGAGCTTGTGCTACAAACCTCAATGAATAACTAAAAAAATGACAAAAATGACAAAAATGACAAAAATGACAAAAATGACAAAAATGACAAAAATGACAAAAATGACAAAAATGACAAAAATGACAAAAATGACAAAAATGACAAAAATGACAAAAATGACAAAAATGACAAAAATGACAAAAATGACAAAAATGACAAAAATGACAAAAATGACAAAAATGACAAAAATGACAAAAATGACAAAAATGACAAAAATGACAAAAATGACAAAAATGACAAAAATGACAAAAATGACAAAAATGACAAAAATGACAAAAATGACAAAAATGACAAAAATGACAAAAATGACAAAAATGACAAAAATGACAAAAATGACAAAAATGACAAAAATGACAAAAATGACAAAAATGACAAAAATGACAAAAATGACAAAAATGACAAAAATGACAAAAATGACAAAAATGACAAAAATGACAAAAATGACAAAAATGACAAAAATGACAAAAATGACAAAAATACAAAAATGACAAAAATGACAAAAATGACAAAAATGACAAAAATGACAAAAATGACAAAAATGACAAAAATGACAAAAATGACGAAATGACAAAAATGACAAAAATGACAAAAATGACAAAAATGACAAAAATGACAAAAATGACAAAAATGACAAAAATGACAAAAATGACAAAAATGACAAAAATGACAAAAATGACAAAAATGACAAAAATGACAAAAATGACAAAAATGACAAAAATGACAAAAATGACAAAAATGACAAAAATGACAAAAATGACAAAAATGACAAAAATGACAAAAATGACAAAAATGACAAAAATGACAAAAATGACAAAAATGACAAAAATGACAAAAATGACAAAAATGACAAAAATGACAAAAATGACAAAAATGACAAAAATGACAAAAATGACAAAAATGACAAAAATGACAAAAATGACAAAAATGACAAAAATGACAAAAATGACAAAAATGACAAAAATGACAAAAATGACAAAAATGACAAAAATGACAAAAATGACAAAAATGACAAAAATGACAAAAATGACAAAAATGACAAAAATGACAAAAATGACAAAAATGACAAAAATGACAAAAATGACAAAAATGACAAAAATGACAAAAATGACAAAAATGACAAAAATGACAAAAATGACAAAAATGACAAAAATGACAAAAATGACAAAAATGACAAAAATGACAAAAATGACAAAAATGACAAAAATGACAAAAATGACAAAAATGACAAAAATGACAAAAATGACAAAAATGACAAAAATGACAAAAATGACAAAAATGACAAAAATGACAAAAATGACAAAAATGACAAAAATGACAAAAATGACAAAAATGACAAAAATGACAAAAATGACAAAAATGACAAAAATGACAAAAATGACAAAAATGACAAAAATGACAAAAATGACAAAAATGACAAAAATGACAAAAATGACAAAAATGACAAAAATGACAAAAATGACAAAAATGACAAAAATGACAAAAATGACAAAAATGACAAAAATGACAAAAATGACAAAAATGACAAAAATGACAAAAATGACAAAAATGACAAAAATGACAAAAATGACAAAAATGACAAAAATGACAAAAATGACAAAAATGACAAAAATGACAAAAATGACAAAAATGACAAAAATGACAAAAATGACAAAAATGACAAAAATGACAAAAATGACAAAAATGACAAAAATGACAAAAATGACAAAAATGACAAAAATGACAAAAATGACAAAAATGACAAAAATGACAAAAATGACAAAAATGACAAAAATGACAAAAATGACAAAAATGACAAAAATGACAAAAATGACAAAAATGACAAAAATGACAAAAATGACAAAAATGACAAAAATGACAAAAATGACAAAAATGACAAAAATGACAAAAATGACAAAAATGACAAAAATGACAAAAATGACAAAAATGACAAAAATGACAAAAATGACATAAATGACAAAAATGACAAAAATGACAAAAATGACAAAAATGAAGAAAATGACAAAAATGACAAAAATGACAAAAAATGACGAGAATAACAAAAATGACAAAAATGACAAAAATGACAAAAAAGACAAAAATGACAAAAATTACATAAATAACAAAAATGACAAAAATTACAAAAATGACAAAAATGACAAAAATGACAAAAATGACAAAAATGACAAAAATGACAAAAATGACAAAAATGACAAAAATGACAAAAATGACAAAAATGACAAAAATGACAAAAATGACAAAAATGACAAAAATGACAAAAATGACAAAAATGACAAAAATGACAAAAATGACAAAAATGACAAAAATGACAAAAATGACAAAAATGACAAAAATGACAAAAATGACAAAAATGACAAAAATGACAAAAATGACAAAAATGACAAAAATGACAAAAATGACAAAAATGACAAAAATGACAAAAATGACAAAAATGACAAAAATGACAAAAATGACAAAAATGACAAAAATGACAAAAATGACAAAAATGACAAAAATGACAAAAATGACAAAAATGACAAAAATGACAAAAATGACAAAAATGACAAAAATGACAAAAATGACAAAAATGACAAAAATGACAAAAATGACAAAAATGACAAAAATGACAAAAATGACAAAAATGACAAAAATGACAAAAATGACAAAAATGACAAAAATGACAAAAATGACAAAAATGACAAAAATGACAAAAATGACAAAAATGACAAAAATGACAAAAATGACAAAAATGACAAAAATGACAAAAATGACAAAAATGACAAAAATGAAGAAAATGACAAAAATGACAAAAAATGACGAAAATAACAAAAATGACAAAAATGACAAAAATGACAAAAAAGACAAAAATGACAAAAATGACAAAAATGACAAAAATGACAAAAATGACAAAAATGACAAAAATGACAAAAATGACAAAAATGACAAAAATGACAAAAATGACAAAAATGACAAAAATGACAAAAATGCCAAAAATTACAAAAATTACAAAAATTTCAAAAATTACAAAAATTTCAAAAATTACAAAAATTTCAAAAATTACTAAATTTACAAAGTTTACAAAAATTACATAAATTACAAAAATTACAAAAATTACAAAAATGACAAAAAGTTATTTTTTTCATTTTTGTCGTTTTTTTTATTGGCAAATCACCCTTCAAGGATTTGTAATATTTTTTTAAGGTTTTAGAGTTATAGGCTTTAGGAGAACATGGCGTTTGTAAGTTTCTATATAAAAAGAAGAATTGAGCATCAGCTTAGCTTGTCATTAGTTCAAAGAAATGACAAAAAAAAAAGTTTAATCAGCTAACGGTGCTCCCAGCAGCGATCACAATCGATAGTTGCCCGAGAAAGGTATCACAATGAGCTGCTACAATTGCCGTGGTGCTAGTTATTAACCGGGGAAAAACATTCGATTCAGCAGCTCGTTTTGTAGGAATACCTACAACGAGCAAACACAAAAACACAGAATGAAACGCTGTTTTTCTGCATCGCAAACTCTATGTAGTGTACATTAAGGACAATTAACGGTACCCCATAAAGCCGGAGCCAGCTGCAGGGCCAATAATAATCGGCAGGGTGTATCTATCTATCGGCTGACTGACTGCAATTTCCCAGCGAGCGAACGAGCGATAGCATTCACACATTTCATCGCCTATCGGATCATAAAAATGGTCGGATCTCCCATATCGCGTTTGCTCATATTTCGATGATTGCATCTCCCGGCCCGAGATGAGCGTCACCATTTCACATGTGGCGACAACTTTTACGACGAGCATCGTTTCAGTTGTTGATGTTGTTGTCCACGCGATTATTATGAACGATGACTCCTGTAGCCATTGACGACGACAAACGTTGTTGGAAGAAATTGTCTCCGGCCGGCAGCTAGGCTACATCGTATGTTTATCCGATGATGGGATGTTGCTGTTGCTGTTTGTTGTTTGTCTCCGTACTCTCCGGCAGCGGCAGCATATCGGGAAATGGCAACCAACCGACACCTATCCGTATCTCGAAAAAGTTGCCTGTCGGCAGAAGCCTGTGCGGCAGCTGTTCATCAGCTGCTGAAATGCCAACCGACTACGCCTCGCGCAACGCAAGCAAGCATCATCGCATCGATCGGCCGTCATGCTCCGGGAGGGTCCGCGCGCACCGCTCAAAAACCGTTGACATGAATATTCTGCGATACACTTCTGTTTTTTTTTTTCGATGGCCAGGCCACTTACTTCTCCACAAAAGTCGGATCAGCTCCGAAAGCTGTTGGTTGCTTTCACGGAATTTCGTCCGCACTCCCGAAGCATTTACATATCAAATGATGCAATAACGCCAATGAATTATTACTTTCCTCGGCGGTTTTTTTCCGTCACTCTAGCCACTTCCTCGGTTGGCTGCTGCTGACGTTACAGCAGAGTTGCGGGAAAGCTGAGTAGCTCAGCTCGGGAAATTTGGAACGGACCAACCTTATTGTGCGTTGGTAACAGACATGATTTTAATGACGAACCGCCACCGGATTGCGGGTGACGATTGACTGACTGACTTGTGACTGGGAATATCGAAGGAATCATCACTCTCTGGTTGGGGGACGAATTGCTGAGTATGCATACATACTTTGTATGTTGTCAGCGAAGATATGGTCTGTTTCGTCGTTAGAAGTTTTAATGAGCGTTTTTTTTCGTTGGCCTTTCTGGCTTCAACAGATTTGGAAATTTTTGAAATCATTTCACAAACGAATGCTAAAATGTCAAACTGAGTCAAGTCTGTAGTCGAATTCAATATTTGAAAATATTCGATTTTCCATTTATTCCTATGTTCTACTAAGATGTTTGAAATGAAATGATACGATGATGATCAATTGGTATTCCGGAAACTCTTATTTCCCAAGAAAAACAAATATTAGAATCGATATTTTGCTAATCTTTTGGTATCATGAAATATTTCAAGGGGGGCTTTTGATATAGCTCAGTTGTCTAGACAGTTGCTTCCTGGGCCGATATACGTGAATTCGAGACCAAGAGTAAACGACTATAATCGAAAAAAAAAACAAAATATTTCCATATAATACAGTGGTAAAAAATGTGAAAAACGTGATCGTTGCTTATTACTTTTTTACATTTTATCTTTCAGGTGTCTTTTCAAAAGTTTTACAGCTAAAAGAGATTTTTAAGAAAATGTTATGAGTTTGTTTATTAATCCCTCTAAAAGTGAGGTGAAAAATGTAAATTATAAACCGTGTGGCTTGGAATGCACTGTAGATGTAAAAAAATCATTGTTTCTCTAACAATCATGGCAAAGCAAAATAGATGTATCTCGCTTGAATACAAGAGGATACATTTGAATTTTTATAGATACAAACTTTTTGATCAATTTGCATTCAGTACGAGCTGTCGAAAGTTGCCGATTGTTCGTAAAACTGAAAAAGCTCTAATTTTATGCATTTTCCTCATATAGCTCTTAAAGATTGCATTTTACACGCTTTTATTAAAACTTATTATTTTCTTGATATAAACAAATTGAAGGAAGTTTGTTGAAGACAGCACGCAGATTGGACTTGCGGTTTAGAATTTAGATTTTTCATCTCACTTCAAAGGGAACCGATCTACAAAATCAAAACATTTTCTTATCAATCTAATTTTACTGTAAAACTTCTTCGAGGACACCTAGAAGATAAATTGTTAAACAAAAACAATTAAAGCAACGATCACGTTTTCCACATTTTTGACTACTGTGTATTCCTCGCTAAATGGCTTTTTGTGTGAGAACTTCAATTTTTGCCAGAAATGGTTTCCGTTAGATATACTTATATCGGATATTGATCCTAAGTTAAAGACATCATGGAAGTTTTTTGTTATATAGATCAATCAGTCGAGTTTTTGAATGGCTGTTGGAAAAAAGAATCATTCAAAAGGTTATAGAGCGGTCATAGGATCCAAAAGTTATCTACTTTTATAATGGTTTGAAGAAAAACGTTAAATTCACTAAAAGCATTCCAGATTTTAATCCAGATGTAACAGGGTCGAGGAATTCCGGCCTATCAAAAAACCTGGCGAATTTAAATTTTTGAATCAGAAAACCAGGTAAAACATTACTAATTTGAACGAAATCCAGGAATATGAAAAAAATTGGAGATCTAGATAAACAAAATTTGAAGGTCAATCTATCTACAAAGCATGATTGAAATCATATTTAAAGCTTTGAAATATTTGTTATGTACATACATACAGTACCGTTCATAATTGTATAGAAATTGGAAGCACGCGCACTGTCACTTCGACTTTGAACTTCCATAACTTTTGACTCTGATGATATTTTTTGATCAAATTTTCTGCGTTAGATAGAACAACTATCACACTATTATATCACAAAATTTGAGCTTTCTGGAGTTTGTGTGGTCTGAGATACAGTCATTCTACGAAAATCTGACTTTTTGGACTTTTTCATTCAAACTGTAATATCTCAGAAACTGCGCTACATTTTTTGTTGAAATTTTGCAGAGTGATTGTTGAAATGTAAAGCTATCGTGTCTGAAGTTTTTGAAAAGTTTAATTGATGGGATCAAAAGTTACGCGGGGTATAATTTTTCAGGCATGAACCTAAAAATGCGATTTCTATAGAATTTTGGACGATTGTTTTCATAGGAAACTCCAATTTTATGTTTAACAACCAGTAAATCTATTTCAACCAAAAAATCAAAACAATATTGCGAGATTCTGATTTCAAAACACAAATAGACCTTTTATTTCATTTTTTCATTTCATCATTGCTTTTGCCAGAAATATTTTGACTGATTTGTGGATGGAAACGATTATGTTCTCATGAATCGTCCAAAATTCTATAGAAATCGCATTTTTAGGTTCATGCCTGAAAAATTGTAATTCCCGTAACTTTTGATCCCATCGATAAAACTTTCCAAAAACTTCAGACATGCTTACTTTATATTTCAACAATCACTCTGCAAAATTTCAACAAAAAATGTAGCGTAGTTTCTGAGATATTGCAGTTTGAATGAGAAAAGTCCAAAAAGTCCGACTTTCGTAGAATGACTGTATCTCAGGCCACACAAACTCCAGAAAGCTCAAATTTTGTGATATAATAGTGTGATAGTTGATCTATCTAACGCAGAAAATTTGATCAGAAAATATCATCAGAGTCAAAAGTTCAAAGTCGAAGTGACAGTGCGCGTGCTTCCAATTTCTATACAATTATGAACGGTACTGTAGGTATTCATTGCTCTCATATGATTTTTAGATGCCTTATCGGCCCCCAAGTATCAGTGTGAAATTTGAGATGAAATTTGAGATTCCTGAGTTAGCGCAATAAGTTTCAATTTTGTACGGCAGAAGATATTTTTGCATATTGAATCATCCAGAAAGTTGAAATAGGCTTGAAAGAAGTTGGAAGAATCTGAAATCACAGAAAAGTATTTACAAAATGTCAGACTTTCCTTGGAACTTTCAATATTATATATGTATGGTGATTTTTGAATGAATAATTTTGTTCTCCCATACAAATTTCCATACAAAACTTAAACTTGATCCGCTGATTCAGGATGGATCACTTTCAAAAATTTCATTGCTATTTCTGGCAGCCTGAACAACGGAAAAAAAATTATGGGATGTTTAAAAATTTGAGATATTGAAATTTCCATACAAAACTTTAAGCGATCAACAATTCATATTTAAATTGAATTAGCCCTCAAAATAAGTTCTTGTACCGTACTAAATGGTGTCGTATTTTTATATGAAGTCATGATATCTTTTTTCCTGTATGTTATTGTGATTTCATGTAGAATGATGACATTTTTAAGGGGTTCTTTTAATTCTTTTTTAAATGCGCCGGAGAAGTTAAATTGCACAGAAATTTAGTTTTCTATTCTATTCGAAAATCAATTTATTTTGAAAATCAGTATTAGTTGAATATTTGGTTTCTTTAAGGGTAGCTTGTTTTAATTGAAAAAAAATCGTAGGAAAGTACTGTGAGCCGTTTCAAATAAGGAAATGCAAAAAAAAAAAGTAGAGGACTAATTGTCAATTCAATTTATTTTGTAGTTGTGAAGCGAATGTGTGGCTCAAGAAACCACACACACCCCCTCTTACTGGTTTTTGGTTTTTTGGTTAACTTATGTTAGTATGCTATTCATAAATTAAGACAAATTTGAAGTGAAAGTATTGGACAAATTGGTTTATTCTATAAAAAATATTTTGAGCCTTATATACCAGTCCGGATATTCAAAAAATTGAAGCATTGAGATTTTGGTTCACGTTGAAACATTTAATAATTGATTTAAATAAGAAATATTTGAGTCACTACTATATTGAAAATATTCCATTAAAATATACTGCTGGTAAATGCAACCACGGTTGCTGAAAAAAATTCTGTGTTTTTGAAAAAAAAATAGAATCTCGATTTCTGTGATTTTGATCTAAAATTCAGTGACGTTTTTCCGTGATGCTTTTTCTTTGAAGTTCATAGGGAAATCATGTAAAACATCAACAAATTTGCTTTTTCTTACAGTTGTAATTGAAAAAAAAAATCAAATAACATTATCATGTTTTCATATTTTCATGAATTAAAAACAGAAATTAAAAGTGGAAAATGACAAAAAATACAACTTTGGAAATTTGTAAAAAAAATTAGAAAAATCTGCGATTTCTGTGAAAATTTTGAAAATTCTGTCATCTGTGACATATATTCTGTGATGAATTTTTTTCAAAATTCTGTGATAATACCGATTTTTCTGTGATTTCGGCAACCTATCGATTGTCTAAATTTTTGCGTGTTGCTGGATGCATTTAACAGTTTTTTGTAAACATTCATAGGTTTTTTTTTCTTTCTTCGGTTTCGTGCTTATAAAAATTATAAATATAAGGCGTTGATAAGGCATCAAATGCTGCGTGGAAAGTGAGAAAAGCGAAGAGAAGTTGTTAATAAAATCAAATGTAGGTAAATAACTTCAAGTACAGTACCATGATAAAAAATGTAAACTTAAATAACAAAATTAATTGAATAATGATTTTGAGTTATTTTTCCCAAGAGTTTAGGAACATGTCAAATAATTGGCTCGCAATATTCAGTCTGCCTTAGTCACTCTCGGCCTAAGACATTTCATTTTACGACACTATAAACGTTTATGAATTGAAACTTATTTTTATTCGTTGATTTCGATTTACAATTGCTTGAACTTTTCGTATTGAAACTCAAATCTTGAAAATTGTATCTAAAAAAGTTCATCCATTACGTTATTATTTATCACTTTGATTACAAAAAAAATTGTGTCATTACAAATTTAATGCTGATATGATAAATTTTTTTAGAAAAAAATTCAGCTTTAATTTTCTTTTATGCTTTTTGATTATTTAATTGTTCAATTTCACATTCAATAGGGATTTGATGGAATACACAAGGTTACGAGTTCACCTTTTTCTTAGGTGAGAAATAAAGAGTTAAGCTTTATTAATTCTAACTCCTTGAAGCTATTGGAAATAAGTTAAAACTATTTAAGATTATTACGCATTCTTCTGAAATAACTTTAAAATATTCAAAAAAAAAAATCAATAAATCTTCCTTCAAGACCGTAACTGTCAGATTCATCATATTCAGAATTATATTCTTGAATTGAATAAAACATAATAAAAACATTCAAAATAAGTTTATTGGTAGGTTATTAGGTTTGTAAGTTCATCAGTTACCAATAATTGATTTCACTCAAAACTGATTCATTTTTTAACTTATAATCGTCATATATTCAAAAAGAGAGCTGAAAGACAAAATCTGAAAAAATCGAGTAATTGACGCCGAAATCTGCCTTAGACATAGAAATGCTGTCTCTTGAGTAAGCTATTAAATCCCATTTAAAAGTTTTTGATAAGGCAGCACGTTTTTAAAGAAAAAAAATTTAAATGAAAAATCTTTTCGTTTAAATTTCATATTATGTAAAATTTATGAAGAGATCACTAAAAAGGAATAGAAAGTTAGAAGCATGAAAAACATGTTGAATATCATTTTGCCAAAATTTAATTAAGAGTTAATATTTAATTTCAAATGAATTAAATAAATCCCATTGTTCAGTTTTTTAAGATTTTCAAAAAAACTTTCCGACTCTGATGGAAAAACTAATGAAAAAAATTGAAATATTTTTCATACATTTGCCTTTGTTTTTCTACTCCGAGTTTTTTTGTTCTGAAAACAAAATATTGAAAGCCTATAAATCTTAAGTGACAATGACAATAAATTCAAAGCCCGAAATTTGAATCTTTAAGTGTGCTGAAAAATTTATAACTGTTTAACTTATTGTTATTATTTTAAAACTTTTTTTTTGATTCGATCATAATTTTTTAATTAATTATTGTAAAATGTGAAAATTGATTCAAATAAGAACATTTTTAGCTTAATTTCATTGTGTGATGAAATGTGTGATGAAATTTCAATCATCAAAAAGAAATTTTTGAATTCCTTATTTTAATTTTGAATGTTTCGTATCGGATCATTAAAAAAATAGCCTATGGCTTAATCTGTCCTTTGTCAGTGAGGATAAATTGAACATGATGTATTTAAAAAATACAAAGTTATTATTGAAAATATCAATCAAACATGACTTTTCGTTTTGAAAACTGAGATAATCTATTATATAAAATTCTCTTGTAACGGTGTTTGTAGTACTACTCCTCTGAAACGGCCCAAAGGATTCAAATGAAATTATTTTTAGAATATTCTGTAGGCATGCGAATCGGTTTATATCCAATAAAAATAACAAAAAGTCGCATCAATTGTCCGTAATAATTAAATTTGTAGTTTTTTGAATCAAATAAAAGTCATGACATCCATTTTTTCGAGATTTTCGTTACTTTGGGCGCCGAGCGGGCGGTTTGTTATTCGTCTCTATGGTCGAGGCGTCGCGAACAAACGTCGTGAGAGGATAGTAACCAGGGCATAGCATACTGAGCAGTGGGAATATTTTGGCGCGCATTTATCAACCAAGCATAATTTCAATGCATATGGTGGCGATATGAAGCCTAGATGTGTTTTTTTTTCTTCTTGATTCCTAGCTTATTTGTACAGCACATATGAATAAATGAAGCCTAGATGTGACACAGATTGATATTTTACCGATAAAATCAAAACCATTTAAACGGTTTTAAATATAAAAACTGTTTTTATTTCATGTTAATTGAATCAGCAATGGTTGTCTAAAAAACATGAATTTGATACTGCTGCACATGAAAAAATGGTATGACTCTTTGCGGACGTTTGAAAAAAAGAAAGTGGGAAGATTTACGTACGATTGAATAATCCAATACGCCTAGAAACATTTTTCGAACATGTACAAATGTACTTAACTGAAGATAAATCAAGCGCCTTTAAATTTACAGAACAACAACAAAATCCGTTGAAAATGAACAGACACATGTACTGAACAAGAGCCTGTCTTTTAAGAAGGATTAAATAGGATTGATGTTTATTTAAAGGCCGAATGCAAAGAATTTTTTGCAACCATATGTGTAAGTTATCAATAGTCTAAGAAGAATTTCCAGTTAAAAGGTACCCTAGAGCGAATGCAAACGTTCAAAATTTACATAAAATGTATACATTATTTCTTCATTTATAAATGGTTGGGCCCAAATAAACAATCTGACTAAACAAACTCAACTTTTTCTAAAATTATTTACCGAAAAACTGTTTACAGGTTCACTGTTATCATACCCGGTGTTCTTCTATTGAGAGTTTCGATTTACAAAAAAAAAAACTTATTTTTTTAAGGTTTTGAGTTATTTCAGTATGAAATTTTCCAGAAAATGATATGAACTCATGAAACCATCGTAGCCTGAACAGATTATTTCTTTTCGAACTATTTAGTTTTTTTTTTCAAATCTGCTTTTCAATTAAATGTTATTGAATCTTGAAAATATTACATAGTCTTAAATTAAATCGCAGATCCCCACCAACAATGTTCAGGATATTTTGAAATCAGAACATTATTTCGATCTTCAATTAAAAACATATTTTTTTCTATTTTTCATACCAATCGTTTCCTTGATTCATTGGGTCATTTTTTTTTTTTCATTAATCAATATAAAAAAAGTAGATTGCAGTATACAAGATCGCCAGATTTTATGCCATGGCAAATGCTGTTTGGGAACACTTCAAGTTGAAATGTGTCATATCTATAAGTTCGGTATCTAGAAAAACTTTTTGAACATGGTTTTGGTGAAAATATGTATATTAATTCAAACTACTTCGAGGGGTGAGGATGGTGAACAAAAAGCTGTCCCAAAACTAATTGGGAGCTAAAAGCGCTGCGTTAGGAATATTAATCCCAACGCAGCGCTTTTAGCTCCCAAATACTCCGAAAATTATCTCAATATTCAAAATTTTATTTTCATAAAGTATCATATGCAATAAAATACAATAAATGAGAAACTTTTGATTTCGATTCAAACCTTAATGATATTTCGAACAAAGTGGAATAAATCAACGAAATGGTATACAATAAATGAAACATACATATTATCAACATACAATTATTTATGGAAAAAGTTACAAAAAGTGATTTTTTTTGCAATAGGCTAGCAAGTTGGACGATAACATCGAACTGAAAAAAAAAATAAACCATTTTGAGACAAGAACCTGAAACCTGACCATTCGTTGATATACAAAAAATCTGAATGAAAGAAAAGTTAATAAAAAAGTATTCATGAAAGTTGCATGTATGATTTATTGAAAGTTATTTATGTGTTTATTTAAGAAAATATCCGTAGAACTGAATTAAAATTGTTAGGTTTTATTTCGATAGCACTAAGCGGAACAATTCGAGTAAACGGAAATGAGAGAAATTTAAAAAAAAAACTAGAACATGTTCACAAAAGCGAGACGATTAACAACTCAATATTTCATAAATTTTAAAAGTTGATCTGCGAAGAAAAAATGGAAAATGGACGCCAAATTTAACAGGGTAAGACGAAGTTTACCGGGTCTGCTAGTATAAATATAAAAGAAAGTTTTTCTCCCTGATTATTGAAAACTTCAATCAAACATGACTTTTTGTTTTGAAAACTGGGATAATATAAATATAAAAGAAATTAATCATCAGCTACATATATCTTCTGAAAAATATACCTTATCCAAAATTCATACATCAAATCATGATCGAATATTCTTTCAAATTCATTATGAAACAGAAGAATTTTTAGTCAATAAAGAAACGAAATGTAATTGCAAATAACAACTTTAAACGTTTTGGTAAAAAAAAAATTTACATAATTAATTTCTGACTTGATCTGAAATTTATTTGAGAATTCTTATTTAATTTGTTTTCAAATCTGATGACATTATTCATGTGTTCTATTTCTTAGCACTGATTCTCATGTCCAAAGTAAAAATTTCTGGTTTCAATCAAAATTTGTATTTGCATTCGTTCTGGTGTTTCGAAAATATGGACTTGAAATTTCTTGTTCAGAATAAGGATCTATATCGAACAAACATTTTATTTGAAACTTTGATTCTGATTTCTTTTTAATAGTATCATTAAAATTTATAGTTTTTCTTTCGAGTTTTTGGGATGGCCATGAGTAATCAGTTTCCTACTTTGGTGTTTATTTTTGGTATGGTAATTATTTCTAGCTTAAATTGAATTTTTAAACCAAAGTCCCTCCAGCCCTCCCCCCCTCCCTTCCTATTCCGTGAACGGGTCTGCAGAAGACAATACCCATATTCATAGCATAAATGTGGAATTTTCTTGGGTTAAAATATTTTTATGCTCTGTATCATGTTGAACCATTCGACATATTTCAAGAGTTTTCACCCAATGAAATCAAATGACGAAAAATCATGTTCTGATAACGATAGAAAAAAAGTTTTTTTTAGAAAATTGCAAAAAATGCAAAATGTTCAGTTATTAAAACCTTCCATATGACGCACAGTGGGGCAGGACCTATAAAAGCTTGGCCAAAACTCCTTTTCGTAAATTTCGAAAAATCATCATAAATTTATGCTTTTCAAAAACTGGACATTACTCCGATCACAAATCTGTCAAAAAAAATCTTAAAATTCGTTTTTTAATACAATTTTCTACGTAGGTGAAGTTGGGGTTTGATGCTGTTGCATTTTTATCACAAAATCAAAAAAATATTTTCAATACTCCACTAAAATTTTATTTTTTGAAGAAATAAAAAAAATAGTTTGGATGTGTTCAGAATAATATGAAATTTATTTATTTGAGAAATGAAGAATTGAAAAAAAAATCCTAATTTTTTACGAGCATAAACGTATAACGTTAAAAATCCAGAATTTTCATCATATTCGGACATCTGGAAAACATGTTACCCCACGTTACCCCACTCTCATTCCTACTCAAACATTTAAATGAAAGTCTCAGCTATCCAACAAAATAAAAACTAGTTGTCACTTTTTGCCGAATTAAAAAGTTATTCACTTTTAAGTGAAACATGTTTTTGGACAATTTTCGTACTTTTGGGATTGCTTTTGATAATGTGTTTTGCTAGAAAAACTTGAAGTCAATCGAATTAGAAATTTTGCTCATTTTATTTTTTTTTTAAATTATTTTCCTCTTAGTTAGATTGATAATACTACTTCGGGTTTTAAAAGTTATTTTTATGTACAGATAAGCAGATAAGATTATTTGGAATATGAACTTTCTATAACCTTCTCAAATCCTTTTCGGTCAGATTCTTAGTATCTGTTAACTAACATAATTTTTTATTCAACATTTTGTTTTTTTTATAAACCATCTCCACAACATCCGTTCAAAAGAAAAAAACTCAATCTTCTGTTTAATTCAAAAATAAAATAGAATTTATTTACACACTGAATGTTTGGAAATTTAAAAAAAAACTATGCAACCATGTTTTTTGCTGTCATATTAAGCAACAAGCCTACTTGATCCAATAGCTACTTATATAAGGTTCGATTATGAGTTTAGGGCTTATTTATCTGAACTTATTTGTTCTGTTACCACTGATCACACTAACATGACACGCAGAGCAAAATTCCGTTCATATTTTTTGTATTTGTAATTGTATGGAATCATCCGTTAACATGCATTTCATTCTTAACAAATTTGGATCCATTTGTATTATTAATTCAAGAGTTTTGTAGATATTCAGGTAACATTTGCATGGAGGCCCTCATTCTTGTGACGGGAGTGATCTTAAAACACCAATTAACTTTTCAACAATCTTCAAAACCCTTATATGATAATTTTCACGCCGATCGACTGAGTAGCTATCAAGTTGATAAGAAAAAATCTGCTAAACAAAGTTATCTAGATCAAATTTCACAACATCTTTATGAAAGAAAAGTTACATCAAATTAAAGATTTTGATCAGATGAACAACTTTTCAGAAGACTTCAAACCAGTAGGATTTGATTGGAAAAAGTTATGAGGTTTTGACCATCGGTTGGTCAGGTCTGCCCCACTGTGTGACGTACATAAACATGGGTAATAGCGTCTTTTAGAGATGTTTCGATGTTTCCTCTGTTGAATTTTTAATTCCTCCTTCTCAATTTTCACGACAAAAATTATGATTTTGTTCAGCCACCGCCGCTGAGACTTATCCTGCAGCTCCAAGAGGGGAGGGAAATGCAGTTTCCTGACATGTCATCCTAATATGAATTTTCGGTCAAGCCTGGATTAATCCGAGCAGTTTAAAACTCCGATAAGAAGCTTAACCTTAAGACGGGTTAAAATAAAATCAGCATAAAACCATAGCCATTCATTACTTTAACTTACTTTTTGCGCAGAATGCTTCAAACTATGTTAATCTCACAATGTCTAACTTATGAAAACTGTTTGTCAAAAGCTACAGCTACGAGAAACAAAAAACCATGAGATAACTGTTGAAGACCTTTTTCATCTATCAATTTGGTAGCCTCTGAAATCCTTCAACTATTTGTTTTTCGATTTAAAATAATGTTTTGAATGAGATTTTAGAATAGATGATGAAACGGAAAAGTTTTGATCGGCTTACCTATATTTGGAGGAAAATTTTAACCCTACACTTACAGTTGGTTCCCATCAGCAGTTTTCCTAAACCGTCGTTCAAACAGTCCAAACAGCTTCAGCTGCACCTCCCTTCACAAAAGTCATCCGAATCTGCCGCAAAAAGTTTGGTCTTCAACAACGGGCGGCGGCGTTTGACATTTCCGTTCTGAATTTACGATTAGCAATTTCGCATTTCGTGAACCATAATTATTACATCCATCTGCCGTTACCTATAGTAGAATGAATCGGACGCCCATAGAGAAAGGTGAATTGTTGAAACCACTCCTGTGAAAAGCTGAAACCGGTCCTAATAGTTTTATACCAAAACCTAAACAGAAAACGACAGCTACCGGGTGCCATTCGCTTGTCTCGTGTTTTGTTTGTTTTGCTGTTTTGTATCCTTTCGTTTTCGGTTTTGGTTTGATAGTTTTGCCCAGCGAATTTGGCGACGGACGACGACAACGGCAGGAGTTGTCACTCGTCGTCGTCGTCGTCGTTTCTGGCAGCAAAAGTTTTGCAAATGTCATGATCTTTCCAAGCCGCACATTGCAATTTATTTGCCAATTTTCAAACATCCCCTCGACGTTTCCATTCTTCAGCTCAGACCTCGGCCATTGTGTTCCCTGACGAGTGTTTAGTTTTTGTTGAGTTTTTTTTTGTTTTGCGCTGAGTTGCAATCGAGAAGCCCTGCTGGTACCTTTGCTAGGGTAAATGCATTGGATTTGTTCAAGGAACAATTAGTGTTAGTGTTTATAGGAGATTTTCATATTAACTTTTTTTAAAATGATTTAGAATAATTCTTTAAAAATGCTTTTCAGTTCTTCAACAAAACCTTTACAAACATTTTAATGGAGTAATTTACAATAGTTGAACAGAGTACTGTAAATACATTTAATACTTCTTTGTAGAACCTATAGCGTCACTTTTAAATCCAATCAGAACAGTTTAATTATAATACAAGTTGGTTGTTAAAAAAAACTCCTAAGTGACATCCTTGTAAGGAGTATATACTAATTTAATCATTGTGGCCATCAACACAGTTAGAATAAGAAAAAGTTAAGTTCTAAAACTTCGATCGGTACGTTTACTCTAACTCGAATTGAACTTCTTGTACCCTGTAAGCCCTGTTGCCAAGGGACTGGGATTGGAAAACTGTTAAACAGCCTTTTGTGTTCGGGCCAAGCAGCGCAGGCGAGAAACAACAAGCCCAGAGAGTCAGAGAGAGAGACAGAGCCCGAGCTTACACAAAATAATAGATGTGTGCCGTCAGATACGAACACGAAGCCTTTGAGTTTTCCTCCTCTGTCTCTCGACTTTCCTCTCTCTCTATCTCCCGTTCGTGTGTATACCCATTATGTTACGAAGAGCTTGGAGTTGGATGCGAGTTTGTTTTCCATCGCTCGTTGTCGGTTTGTTGTTCTCCTGACGATAATTGTTACTTTGTTGAAAAAATTTATATATTCCACTCAAATTATTGGCCCCGGCAAAGAAGTTTTCGTTTGACGAGCAGAGTTTTACCTATTCTTTCTTAAAGATTTTTTTCTTTCACAGTTTTTTCCTTCACTCAGCTGGAGTTTGCAGAACTGATTCGTAGTCCTCCGTCTTCGTAGGGAGATTGGAAGATTGATTAACTCTCGAGAGATTGTTTTTCCCTTATTTTGTTAATTGCCATCCGACTGACTGGATGGCAGTTCAGAAAAAAAAAATCGTTCATAGAGTGTTTGGAAAGAGATGAGGGTTCGCAAAAGGAAGCAATCCTAAAAAACATCCTGATGGAAAGTGCAAACATAATTAATTGCTTTATTTGGATACTCGTAAACCAAGAATTTGAGAAATTCACACAAAACAAAAATTAATGGACAACAAAGATCCAAAAGACATCAGCATTGGAGGAATAAAAACAAACAAGATTTGAGCTCTGTTTTTTTAGAGCGTTTAGTAAAATTTGCAATTCATTAATCTTATTTACATTTCAAGGAAATACCTTTTAAAAAAAATATGACACAATTGACAAAATCGACAATAGAATCACAATTTATTTGGAAAAATCAACAAACAGTAATTGAAAAACAGCTTTAAAAAATACTAAAAAATAATTTCGCTCATTTCATGACACCTATGCTGAGAAAGAAATTTTTGAAAATAAATATCGATTTTGGCAACACGCCCATACATTTTGTATTGCAAAAATCGAATGTTGCCAAAATCGAACGGTTCTTTTTTAATTATTTAAGAAAAAACTATTATTATTATCAAAAACGTTATTTTTAGTAAATTTTCGATCATTTGTAGTCATTTTTTATTTTTTTTCAACATGTTTTTCATGCATTTTGCACATTTCTTAATTTGTTTATAATGTTTGTTTTAATTTGTCATATTTGCTCACTATTTCAGAATATAAAAATGTATTAATGGTATTTGTCTAAATTAAATTGGTCCTATTAGAACGAAAACTAAAAGGTAATGTTGTTTCTTAAAACCGTTCGATTTTGGCACATGTGCCAAAATCGAATGTTGCCATAATCGGATGTTGCCAAAATCGGATGTTGCCAAAATCGGATGTTTCCAAAATCGAACGGGGTCTGTAGTAATATAGGAGAGAAAAGGCAAAATCTTAAGAAGGGTGCTTATTTAATCATAGAAAACAACTATAATATGTGCATGTGAGTTATAGCATTGTTTCGTGTTAGGACACTAAAAAAAGTCTATTTTCTAATTGACGGAAACTTGAGAAAGTAGATAACAACGTTTAAAATTGCATTTTAAAATTTGTGGCCAAATGCTGAAAATCAGTCACTACGGAGGCATAATGAGAACCCCCCTGGGGCAGTAAAAGCACCATTAACACGTTCATCACCACGCTCATGTTGGTAGTTTAACTAGCCGGGTCAAACAAAATTCTCAGAGCGAGAAAATAAAGAGAGAATAATACTAAATTTGAAACATGAGGCTAAACTGATCGGCTAACTGTAGAAAGCAAGCGTCACACATTTTTGATGCTACAAACGTGTTCATCGGAGCACGATGATCGTTTTCTGTTGTAGAGTTTAGCAGCCAATTTAACTAGATGAAGTCAACTGAATAATAAAGCTATAGCTTAAAAAATTTCCTCAGATGATTTGGCCTGTTGGTAACGAGTCGGAGAGATAACCAGACCACTCGAGTTCGATTCCTGGTCGGGGTAATTTTTTACGATCGTTACTTATTTGGCAGGAATAGCGATTTGCATTAACATTGTTAACGAGTTGAGCTATCATTTTTAATGCTATTTTATGTTTGGTGGTTACACCTTCGGCGACCCACATGGGAGCGGCTAGTCAGGTCGGTGAGGCAGCTGTACGGACGTAGGTTCCATTGTACGATGTCCCAACGATTAGGGTCCCAAACGGTGATTAAAATCCGGGTAAACAGCAACTACTAGGTCATCGAATTTGACCAGCGATTGCGGAGCGAATTAAAGGCCGAGCATAAACGAAATTTCGGTAGCAAAAAGCGTCCGATGCGCGCGAATAGGTTTGCAAAAGTTA
Organism: Uranotaenia lowii; assembly: GCF_029784155.1. Lineage (NCBI taxonomy): Eukaryota > Metazoa > Arthropoda > Insecta > Diptera > Culicidae > Uranotaenia > Uranotaenia lowii. Next base: position 396,687,165 of record NC_073692.1, read on the forward strand.
AATCATTGAAGCAAATAAATATTTACATGTCACTTACACAACTAAGGTTTCAATTCACGTATCACTTTTATGTCAAATATTCTCACTGTTATTCTATGTTGTGAGTGTGCAGTGTTAGTAATTCATTTAATGTGTTTATGTTTTGTGTTGAGTGAAAAAGTGTATGGTGAAGTTCATGTTTGTGTTAAATATTTACATAATATTTGTTCCCTTAAAACTAGTTCACTTGACATTCGTAATCAACTTCATATTTTTGTAATTTATCGTATCGTTTCTCGCTGCTCGTGTGACTGCTTCAGAACAACAGCATTCTACGCTATGTTCTCTTCCTAGAACCCGAACGAGGAGACCTTTGGAACGTTGTTGGTCGAAGCTGAATCGATGGTTAAATCGAGACCCTTAACTTTTGTTTCGGTGGAGTCAGAGGATTAAGAAGAACCATTTCATTCTCCTGAGCTCCAGTGGTGTGGTGTAGCCACCTTCAGAATCAGTTGACCCCAAACTTGCTACCCACGATGATTACAAACACAGTCGCTGTCTCCCTGATATCTTTTGTGCATGGTTGGCTTAGAGAATATCTCCGGGTCATTGCTCAATGCACAAATGGTTTGATGAATTGAAATCGCTACATCGATCGATCGATCGATCGATTGCCTCAGAATTTCTTTATAAAGTAAAAAAACCTCAACCATTCTTTCACATAACATTAAAATGGACTGTATTTTTATCGAAACAACTTAGACGTAATTCATTTATCCGACACAAACTATAGTCCCTTTTGGACCTCTGACAATGGCTATACAAGCCGCTAACTCTGACACCCTGGCCACTGACTTGTGAACGTGGTCTGTCTTCGATGGTGGTTGGTTAGAAAAAGAAGCCGAGCCTAGGTGAAACCCCGAGGCTCGAGAAAAACCCTTCTTGGTGACTCGAGGCCTGATTTCTCCTCTAACGGTTCAAGATCCGACACCTCCTCGCAATGTATCGAGGTTAACGTACACATACCACTCCATGCACGACTCCTGACCCGATCTCTCCTCTAACGACTCTAGATCTGGCCTTTTCCCATATTGACTTGAGGTTATTACGTATAACCCCTTCTCTTGTGGACTGAAGGCCTGATCTCTCAGGATTCGAGGTTCGCTACCATTTGCCAGTCGTATGCCAATCGAAAGCAGCTTATCCTAGACTCGCATCGGTTGCCTCGGATGATTCCCGACGAAGACATCATTCTACACTCGAGTTACTCGCCCGGCGTCTTGGGCCACTATTCCCCGATTGTGGAATAACCCTTTCCCAACAATTTCCACTGCGAAAAAGGTATCATCTTATCTCCGCAGCTTCTACCGTTGGGAACCGCACTACTCGGATACTCCCCAAAGTTCGAGCATCCTACGCACGAACTAGGCGTACACATGAAATCCGCTAAGAAGAAGATGTTGTCATATCTTTGTAGCTTCTTCTGTAAGCACTCTTGACAGACCCCCTCGACTTTTCTGCACTTAGTGTGCCAGATCAAGAACAGCTAATCCAGAACATGCACTTGTCACTGCACGGTTTCGGGACCTTGAACGCCACAACTTGGAATATTACCTACAGTAACGACATCCTACACCGACTTGAGAGGATCACCCGGCATCGAGAACCTCTCTACCCATGGGTATCCCCCAGCCGTGGTTTACCTCCTTCCGACAAGGTTCGCTGCGAAGAAGGTATTGTCTGGATAAGACAACTGCGGGAATACCACAGTTTCCCTTTTAAAAAGTGGCACTACTTGGATACTCTCCCGCGGTGGTGTATTCTACACGTTCGCGGCGCACCCATGACCTCCAGTATGCAGAAGATGATGCCGTATCTCAGTAGTTTCGAACAAGGGATTGGACGCACACTACTAAGATATGCCACGACGATGGAGTCATTCACCATGATCATGATTCCAAGCATCTTTGTTTTATCAGTTGATCACCCAGGTGGAAAATCCTTTTTACCGGTTTCATCTCAAGGCACGCCTAGCCACCGCGTCCCCCAATTTTGCTACTCTGAGTCCATGGATACAATTTATTGACTCTAGATACTACATATGTACCCATACGCCATGAAGTCCACTTTTGGCCTCTGGCCATAATTTCCGTCCGAACCTGCAACTAAGGCTGTTGGACCCCGACGTTGTGTTTCCTGGCGTTCCAGGTTTGCGACGTGCAATGGTTGATATTATATATTTCCGTACCAGATGGCGGGCTGATACAGCTAAGGCGACTATCAATCTTGGTTGAAAACACGGGGGCTCAGATGAAACAAACGGTAACTTTGGAAACGAACTTTTATCCGAATTGGTAACGAACCTTGCAGTGTGACGACTGCGTCCCAACTAAATTTATTGAATATCACTCTTATTATCTTCATGACAGTTGGCTTCGATTTTGTCAGTGTGTGTGATTGTGTGGGAGTGGGTACTATGAATTTTATGGCTTACAATATTAGGGCTCGAAACCTAACAAAGGCTATACCCGTAATAGGAGACCAAGTTCTCGCTTCTGCTCTCATCAGCTTACTCGGTTTCGAGTCAAACTCCAGCATATATACCCTGCTTCTTATTACGATGCAAGACTAAGGATCTCTCCTCTAACGACTTGAGGTCTGACCATTAATTGGAACTCGAGGCTCGCATGTTACGCACATCTATCGTGTACTTCGCCTCTATTTGAGTAAGATATTAGAGACCAAAGACCTCTCCTCTTATGACTTGAGGTCTTGACTCCACTTGTTTGGCTCGAGGCCCTCTCTTCTTTGTCCGTCTGTAAACCGAATCGAGAGCAGCTTATCGACGGGAAGACGCTCTACCCGAGAGTATTCTGCGGAATGAATACTCTGTTCCCCCTACGAGTTTAACTGCGGAGGCATTATTGTCTTATCCCCGAAGCTTCCGTCGTAAGGGGTGCGTTCTACTCGAATACTCCGAGGCGTTAGAGGTGTCCTACACTACGTAGCTTGGCATACGTAGAAGATACAGTCTTATCTTTGTATGCTAGGTTCAGACGCACTCGACTCGAAAGCCTCCCTCTCTTTCTTCTTCAATTGCTGGCTCCTCTGGGGCTGACAACCCCTGTCCTGGACTTGCGCCTGTCACAGTTCACGTGCGGGACATTTATGCTGACGACTCAGATGAATCCCGAATACTCCCGTAAATACTCTTCCCCCTTTGAATTCGATAGCGGAGAAGGTATTGTCTAATCCTCGCAGCGCCGTTCTACTCGGATACTCCGCGACGGTATTGGTGGAGATAGCGTACATACGTACGCGACGTTCCAAGCAGCTCTGCATACGCAGAAGGTGAAGTCTTATTTTTGTATGCTTTACTGCTAGGTTTGGACGCACTCTACTCAGATGCTTCCCAGCGAAGGAGTTTTCCTACACCAGTCGCGAACTGGTGCTGGTTCCAACTCCTCTGCAGGACAGTCATGATTGGGGTGAACCCACTGCTGAATATGCACCACCTATTAGCATACTTATGTACATATCCTCCGTACGATGTTATCGGCTGTGGTGTCTGGTCCGCATGCAGCAAGCATGTTAGGGCGTACCCCTTCGAACCTCAGACAGTTGAACACTACCTGCTCTGTGTCTCAACTGTGTCACCGCAGGCTGGGCAGAATGGTGAGGCCACGTGTCCAAACCAATAATGGTACTGTATGAAGCATCCGTGACCAGTTAAGAACTGCGTCATGTAGAAATCCATTTCTCCACGTCTTCGATCCATCCAAAATCCGACAGTTGGACATCGACGCGTTTCTGGCATGTTTCCGCACATTGGACATGTGCCTGTGCTCATAGCAGAAGTTATCTTCCTCTAACAAGACCGAGATGGGCATGACCCCCGCCACAACATCAGAAGCTACCGAAGACACTGTTCGGTATGCGCTGATTATTCACCAGTACATCAGCCGCTGCACGCTGCAGAGCTTCTGCACATTACACTGCCTGCTCAAGGCTGCCGCTGCGTACCGCAAGATGGACGAGGCACGCTCGCCAGAACCCTCCTTCTGCTGCTGCGGATCACCAAGTTGTTCGACATGATTCGCGAGATGGTTGCGGTCGCCATTGCCGCTCTTTTAATGGCGTAGTCGATGTGAGCCTTTAAACTCAGCCGGTCGTCGACCAACTTTCCACCTTTTTGATCGCTACAGTGGCGAGTGTTTAGCTGGACCTCTTTGATTGATGAGCCCGGTGTCAGGAGAACCACGTCGTCGGCGAATCCCACAATTCTCACTCCCAGCAGTTCATCGTAAACGATGTTCCACAACACCTTACCAAGTATTGATCCTTGTGGAACCCCTGCCGAGACACTCACTGTTTCCAGACCCTCACTGTTCATATACTGTAGTCGGCGATTACGGAAGTAACACTCCATCATCATAAGCACACGGACGGGCAAAGAGAAGAGGACCTCGAGCCAAACCAAGCAGAGCCAAGATCTCGAGTTGTTAGAGAAGAGGTCATTGGTCTCTTGCAGTGGTCTCCAACAGAGGTGGAGCGCCCGAAAGTCGTGCAAACGAAGCGCGCCTCAAGTTACGAGTAAAGGCCGGCATCTTGTCACAATTTGAGGCTTAATGATCGGCTCATCTCTTCGTGACTCGATACCCTCTAATGCTCATCTCTCTTGACACAATTCGAGACGAAAACAACTCGCCTCTCCTCGAGTCTGAACATCACCTAACGTATTCTCCGTCTCAACTCTTTGAGACTCAGTCTGGAGCCCATCCACAGGGTGCCACGTGTTTACTGCTCAAGGCCCTCTGCCCGTCATGAGTCAATCATATCCGCGAATCGGGGCCAGGAACCTCCCCAAAAAGCAGACCCATCGACACCTGCTGGGGCACTTGATCGTCCCGCATATCGGGGGCGCGACTACCCGATACGCATGACGTACCAGGGCACCCAGTCGCAACACGTTTGTGCCACACTCGGTACGCTGGCTGTCATCGATGCTTGACATTACCAAGTGTAACGTATACTTCTCTTGGCCGTACGCCTGCAGGTTACGAGTCTGCAGACCCGTTTCCACTCTGCACTACGGGGAGATGGAACTACTTCGCAGAGCAAATCTGCTCCTTTTCAAGAGTAAACTACTCAACCCTGGATTCTCCACGTCGTGCTGAGGCCGTGAACAATGAAGCACTTTGGTACAGATGGTTTCACAGCTTCAGCAGGCGTGGAGCTAGACGACCTCTGTTATTTGTAAAAAGCTGTAATTTCGTGTTTGGGGTTTTGAGGTCAAGAACACCTATACCTAAAGGAACATCCCATGTGATCCATTTTGAAGGAAAACCTCTGAACTTCTCGATGTGGTACCGGGGATGACCCTAAAATGGCACTAACATGTGACAGGAACGATATCTACGGAAAAAGTGCCGGCGAGCATCGTCGAAGCAATTCGCAGTAGACTGAAGGTCGTGGGAGGAAATTGCGAGCACACTTTGAATATTTATTGATTTGATATTGTTGAGTTTACAGCTTTAAAGTATTTTTAAAAAGTACGGGAACTTTATTGTAACCCTCTAGATGCCTCTTTCAATTATTTGGTTTAGGATCTTTAAAATATTAGTAAGGAACAAAATCTAGCATTGTTTATTTTGTTGAACAGTTTGAACGAACTTCGACTACTCTTTTTACTTTCAAATGATTTTTTATCTTCAAATTACAATTGCATTTTCCTTCAAGAAACGAAAATAATAGCCAGACGATGGGAACAATTTGAAATGGACTCACCCCTTCTATTTAGCATGGATGGCCGAACATCGGAAAAAGTTGAGCGCTGTTAGTTAAAAAAAATACACAAAGTAGATATATTCTCCAAGCCATGTTGCAACATGCTTGTCCGGACACCAAAATCGATGTAAAGAATCCAACTTTGTAACTACATACATAACTCTCGGCTGCCGAGAAGAACGAAATGGTTACATGGTTGGTTTCCTCCCTGGGAAACTTGGACTTGGGCCGTAAAGCGATAATTGAATTTGATGAGTGCTGTTGCTGCAATGAAAATTATTGACTTTCCCGTTGTTGCGCTTCTTGATACCAATGATTTCTTATTGGTTTTATGACTATAGGAAGGTCAAAATTGGTGATACCGTCTAAAGAGGGTCTCAACAACGGTTTGGACCACCTTCATTCTTATTTCTACCTACAAGGTTTCCCTCTTTTCCATTTATTATTTCTAAATTACTCCTTCACTCATTTTTATGAAATAACTGTCATAAAACGTTTATCTAAACCGCTTTTCAACTTCCAGCCTTCATCGTAACAAACAATTCTTTCAATAACTTCAGCTCGAAAAACATCCTCAACAAATAAACGCTGAAGATAAACAATAAATCAAGAGAAAACTCGCCTCAACATATTATTAGCATGCATTGCATATGCATAATGTGCATGTTCTGCAGCAATTCTCTCCCTCAGAGCCGCTGAACGAACTTTGCTGCCTCTGCCTGGTCTGCGTCAACCGGAGTTATATAACAACAATCCGGTCTCCAGGAAAGAACAGAAGCAGCAAAAGCAAGAAAACCAGCAAAACACCGTTTCCAGCTGAATCCTCCACTTCCTCGTTCTGCAAAAATCAGCATCGACAGCCACGAACAAACTTCAGCCGACAGAAATGGCAACTTCTTGATTTTGTTTCCATGCTCATGCAGTTTTTTTTTATGTCGGAGCACCCCGCAAAAACCGCATTCGACATCAAACTCGCAAGAAACCCCGATGAAGTTCTTCGGCTGCTAACATGTTCGGTCCTGGTTCCAGTTGCCATGGCCCGGATTGTTCCAGTCGCTTCTTGGCTGGTTCCGTCTTGTTGAAACGAACCGAAGACGACGAAAAAAAAATAGAAAGTAGACAAGAAAGGAACAGAAAAAAAACCTGTTGAAACTTGCTCAAATATTGACTCATCGGTCAGTTCTTCTTCGGTTGAACTTGATAGCCCACAAACCCTTCATGACTTAAGTACATTTACTTGAAAATCTTAAATCGAACTGCGATATTTCCTGAAAAATCAAAAAATTCAATGATTACTTAAATTTGGGAAAAGATTTTTTTTTTATTTTCTTAAATTTTCTTTCAAAAACATCCGAAATTTTTTAATACGCGTGTAGTTTTTTTTGGTCAAGAAGGTTAAAAGTTGGATGTTTGGAGGATCAAACATAAGAATAAAAAAACAACCTCTTTCAAAAAGCGTAAGCAAAGGGTCGTAACAACCCCAGAAAGTCAAAGGAAAACGGAATGGTAGGACGTGATCAGGAAAAGATCTGATGACACATCTTCTTGAGTGAGAGAGGATAATCTTCTTAGCCGTCGTCGTCATCTTCTCCGTCTTAGCAGCAGTTTTGTTGGGTGCCCCGTTTGTTTTTGAATGGACTCGATTCGGTTTGAAGTTTAAGAATCGAGTTTTTCTCTTTGAGGGTTTTTTTCTGAATATAATCTTTTTTGCGAGTTCGAACCTGTTTCACTTGCCTTTTTCTTTTACTAAGAACGACACTTGCTGTAAAATTGAAGGCAGCAACGTAGCAAAAAAAAAATCAAACAAGAATATTTTGAAACATTTCATCTGTTTGGACAATTTTTTTTTTTCGAATTGTGTTTGAATAATTTTTTAGAAATGTTGTTGTCATTTTTGTCATTTTTGTCATTTTTTGTCTTTTTTGTCATTTTTGTCATTTTCGTCATTTTTTGTCATTTTTGTCATTTTTGTCATTTTTGTCATTTTTGTCATTTTTGTCATTTTTGTCATTTTTGTCATTTTTGTCATTTTTGTCATTTTTGTCATTTTTGTCATTTTTGTCATTTTTGTCATTTTTGTCATTTTTGTCATTTTTGTCATTTTTGTCATTTTTGTCATTTTTGTCATTTTTGTCATTTTTGTCATTTTTGTCATTTTTGTCATTTTTGTCATTTTTGTCATTTTTGTCATTTTTGTCATTTTTGTCATTTTTGTCATTTTTGTCATTTTTGTCATTTTTGTCATTTTTGTCATTTTTGTCATTTTTGTCATTTTTGTCATTTTTGTCATTTTTGTCATTTTTGTCATTTTTGTCATTTTTGTCATTTTTGTCATTTTTGTCATTTTTGTCATTTTTGTCATTTTTGTCATTTTTGTCATTTTTGTCATTTTTGTCATTTTTGTCATTTTTGTCATTTTTGTCATTTTTGTAATTTTTGTCATTTTTGTCATTTTTGTCATTTTTGTCATTTTTGTCATTTTTGTCATTTTTGTCATTTTTGTCATTTTTGTCATTTTTGTCATTTTTGTCATTTTTGTCATTTTTGTCATTTTTGACATTTTTGTCATTTTTGTCATTTTTGTCATTTTTGACATTTTTGTCATTTTTGTCATTTTTGTCATTTTTGACATTTTTGTCATTTTTGTCATTTTCGTCATTTTTGTCATTTTTATCATTTTTGTCATTTTTGTCATTTTTGTCATTTTTGTCATTTTTGTCATTTTTGTCATTTTTGTCATTTTTGTCATTTTTGTCATTTTTGTCATTTTTGTCATTTTTGTCATTTTTGTCATTTTTGTCATTTTTGTCATTTTTGTCATTTTTGTCATTTTTGTCATTTTTGTCATTTTTGTCATTTTTGTCATTTTTGTCATTTTTGTCATTTTTGTCATTTTTGTCATTTTTGTCATTTTTGTCATTTTTGTCATTTTTGTCATTTTTGTCATTTTTGTCATTTTTGTCATTTTTGTCATTTTTGTCATTTTTGTCATTTTTGTCATTTTTGTCATTTTTGTCATTTTTGTCATTTTTGTCATTTTTGTCATTTTTGTCATTTTTGTCATTTTTGTCATTTTTGTCATTTTTGTCATTTTTGTCATTTTTGTCATTTTTGTCATTTTTGTCATTTTTGTCATTTTTGTCATTTTTGTCATTTTTGTCATTTTTGTCATTTTTGTCATTTTTGTCATTTTTGTCATTTTTGTCATTTTTGTCATTTTTGTCATTTTTGTCATTTTTGTCATTTTTGTCATTTTTGTCATTTTTGTAATTTTTGTAATTTTTGTAATTTTTGTAATTTTTGTAATTTTTGTAATTTTTGTAATTTTTGTAATTATTGTTTTTTTTTGTTATTTTTTTCATTTTTGTCATTTTTGTCATTTTTGTCATTTTTGTAATTTTTGTAATTTTTGTAATTTTTGTAATTTTTGTAATTTTTGTAATTTTTGTAATTTTTGTAATTTTTGTAATTTTTGTAATTATTGTTTTTTTTTTGTTATTTTTTTCATTTTTGTCATTTTTGTCATTTTTGTCATTTTTGTCATTTTTGTCATTTTTGTCATTTTTGTCATTTTTGTCATTTTTGTCATTTTTGTCATTTTTGTCATTTTTGTCATTTTTGTCATTTTTGTCTTTTTTGTCATTTTTGTCATTTTTGTCATTTTTGTCATTTTTGTCATTTTTGTCATTTTTGTCATTTTTGTCATTTTTGTCATTTTTGTCATTTTTGTCATTTTTGTCATTTTTGTCATTTTTGTCATTTTTGTCATTTTTGTCATTTTTGTCATTTTTGTCATTTTTGTCATTTTTGTCATTTTTGTCATTTTTGTCATTTTTGTCATTTTTGTCATTTTTGTCATTTTTGTCATTTTTGTCATTTTTGTCATTTTTGTCATTTTTGTCATTTTTGTCATTTTTGTAATTTTTGTAATTTTTGTAATTTTTGTCATTTTTGTCATTTTTGTCATTTTTGTCATTTTTGTCATTTTTGTCATTTTTGTCATTTTTGTCATTTTTGTCATTTTTGTCATTTTTGTCATTTTTGTCATTTTTGTCATTTTTGACATTTTTGTCATTTTTGTCATTTTCGTCATTTTTGTCATTTTTATCATTTTTATCATTTTTGTCATTTTTGTCATTTTTGTCATTTTTGTCATTTTTGTCATTTTTGTCATTTTTGTCATTTTTGTCATTTTTGTCATTTTTGTCATTTTTGTCATTTTTGTCATTTTTGTCATTTTTGTCATTTTTGTCATTTTTGTCATTTTTGTCATTTTTGTCATTTTTGTCATTTTTGTCATTTGTGTCATTTTTGTCATTTTTGTCATTTTTGTCATTTTTGTCATTTTTGTCATTTTTGTCATTTTTGTCATTTTTGTCATTTTTGTCATTTTTGTCATTTTTGTCATTTTTGTCATTTTTGTCATTTTTGTCATTTTTGTCATTTTTGTCATTTTTGTCATTTTTGTCATTTTTGTCATTTTTGTCATTTTTGTCATTTTTGTCATTTTTGTCATTTTTGTCATTTTTGTCATTTTTGTCATTTTTGTCATTTTTGTCATTTTTGTCATTTTTGTCATTTTTGTCATTTTTGTCATTTTTGTCATTTTTGTCATTTTTGTCATTTTTGTCATTTTTGTCATTTTTGTCATTTTTGTCATTTTTGTCATTTTTGTCATTTTTGTCATTTTTGTCATTTTTGTCATTTTTGTCATGTTTGTCATGTTTGTCATTTTTGTCATTTTTGTCATTTTTGTCATTTTTGTCATTTTTGTCATTTTTGTCATTTTTGTCATTTTTGTCATTTTTGTCATTTTTGTCATTTTTGTCATTTTTGTCATTTTTGTCATTTTTGTCATTTTTGTCATTTTTGTCATTTTTGTCATTTTTGTCATTTTTGTCATTTTTGTCATTTTTGTCATTTTTGTCATTTTTGTCATTTTTGTCATTTTTGTCATTTTTGTCATTTTTGTCATTTTTGTCATTTTTGTCATTTTTGTCATTTTTGTCATTTTTGTCATTTTTGTCATTTTTGTCATTTTTGTCATTTTTGTCATTTTTGTCATTTTTGTCATTTTTGTCATTTTTGTCATTTTTGTCATTTTTGTCATTTTTGTCATTTTTGTCATTTTTGTCATTTTTGTCATTTTTGTCATTTTTGTCATTTTTGTCATTTTTGTCATTTTTGTCATTTTTGTCATTTTTGTCATTTTTGTCATTTTTGTCATTTTTGTCATTTTTGTCATTTTTGTCATTTTTGTCATTTTTGTCATTTTTGTCATTTTTGTCATTTTTGTCATTTTTGTCATTTTTGTCATTTTTGTCATTTTTGTCATTTTTGTCATTTTTGTCATTTTTGTCATTTTTGTCATTTTTGTCATTTTTGTCATTTTTGTCATTTTTGTCATTTTTGTCATTTTTGTCATTTTTGTCATTTTTGTCATTTTTGTCATTTTTGTCATTTTTGTCATTTTTGTCATTTTTGTCATTTTTGTCATTTTTGTCATTTTTGTCATTTTTGTCATTTCTGTCATTTTTGTCATTTTTGTCATTTTTGTCATTTTTGTCATTTTTGTTATTTTTGTCATTTTTGTCATTTTTGTCATTTTTGTCATTTTTGTCATTTTTGTCATTTTTGTCATTTTTGTCATTTTTGTCATTTTTGTCATTTTTGTCATTTTTGTCATTTTTGTCATTTTTGTCTTTTTTGTCATTTTTGTCATTTTTGTCATTTTTGTCATTTTTGTCATTTTTGTCATTTTTGTCATTTTTGTCATTTTTGTCATTTTTGTCATTTTTGTCATTTTTGTCATTTTTGTCATTTTTGTCATTTTTGTCATTTTTGTCATTTTTGTCATTTTTGTCATTTTTGTCATTTTTGTCATTTTTGTCATTTTTGTCATTTTTGTCATTTTTGTCATTTTTGTCATTTTTGTCATTTTTGTCATTTTTGTCATTTTTGTCATTTTTGTCATTTTTGTCATTTTTGTCATTTTTGTCATTTTTGTCATTTTTGTCATTTTTGTCATTTTTGTCATTTTTGTCATTTTTGTCATTTTTGTCATTTTTGTCATTTTTGTCATTTTTGTCATTTTTGTCATTTTTGTCATTTTTGTCATTTTTGTCATTTTTGTCATTTTTGTCATTTTTGTCATTTTTGTCATTTTTGTCATTTTTGTCATTTTTGTCATTTTTGTCATTTTTGTCATTTTTGTCATTTTTGTCATTTTTGTCATTTTTGTCATTTTTGTCATTTTTGTCATTTTTGTCATTTTTGTCATTTTTGTCATTTTTGTCATTTTTGTCATTTTTGTCATTTTTGTCATTTTTGTCATTTTTGTCATTTTTGTCATTTTTGTCATTTTTGTCATTTTTGTCATTTTTGTCATTTTTGTCATTTTTGTCATTTTTGTCATTTTTGTCATTTTTGTCATTTTTATCATTTTTATCATTTTCGTCATTTTTGTCATTTTTGTCATTTTTGTCATTTTTGTCATTTTTGTCATTTTTGTCATTTTTGTCATTTTTGTCATTTTTGTCATTTTTGTCATTTTTGTCATTTTTGTCATTTTTGTCATTTTTGTCATTTTTGTCATTTTTGTCATTTTTGTCATTTTTGTCATTTTTGTCATTTTTGTCATTTTTGTCATTTTTGTCATTTTTGTCATTTTTGTCATTTTTGTCATTTTTGTCATTTTTGTCATTTTTGTCATTTTTGTCATTTTTGTCATTTTTGTCATTTTTGTCATTTTTGTCATTTTTGTCATTTTTATCATTTTTGTCATTTTTGTCATTTTTGTCATTTTTGTCATTTTTGTCATTTTTGTCATTTTTGTAATTTTTGTCATTTTTGTCATTTTTGTCATTTTTGGCATTTTTGGCATTTTTGGCATTTTTGTCCTTTTTTTGTTATTTTTGTCATTTTTGTCATTTTTGGCATTTTTATCGTTGTAGAAATTTTGCTATTTCGAAGCTTTTTCTGAGTTATTTCCGTTTTCCAAAATATCAAGTATTTTTTTTTTTATTTCGATGATCTTGGTTATTTTAACTCATTTTTCAGTGTATGATTGAGCAATCTGATCATTCTTTTGCTGATTGAAATCTTCAGATAAAATCGGACCTCCCTCAGTGTCACTTTAACTGAATTCGGTAGCTATTCGGAGCGTTTCTCCTAAAGAATTGTTAAATTTGATTATCACATCCAACGCTGGAAAGTAACATCGTGCCCGCGAAGTCGGTGAGAGGATCAATTTGGTGTTTTCCAACCCGTGGACAATTCATATAAATATTCCCCATATTTGGCAGCATCCCAAAAAAAGCAATTGTTTACCCAACACTCAAACGCAATCAACTTGACGGCAAACCAGCAGCAAAAGAAGCAATCTTTGGGCATAATACATACAGTAATATCTCGCACGACTCCCATAAGGCAGCATTATTTATCTTCCACTTAGGAGGGAAACCATTTTCATCATCGTCACATACAACATACTATAGGCACTCGCTCGTTGCTGCTATAATAGCGATTTTGGCTGCTGGCTTTGGCTGGATGACTGTTTGTCGTCTTTTTTCGGGGCATCTCAGGGTCTCTCTCATTTTCATCCGTCACTTTTCGATTAGACAAGGGACCAAGTGGTGTGGCATCAACAGCTCAGCATCACCATCAGCAGCAGCAGCCAGAGTCATTTTGACGTCCTCCACGATCCGGCTCAATAGAGAATTGGAAGAAAATTATAAGAAAGCTGATGCTGCCTGACTGCTGCGGGTTCAGGGAAAAGTAGAGAAGAAGAGCACCAAACGAGCTGTAACCCATCTTCCAATATGGTCTTCAAGCACAGCAGCAGCTCAAAAATCATGAAACAAACACACTGGGAAGGAACAAACTGGTTAAGAAAGATGTGGTTCCCTGGAAAGAAAATTTAATTTTAATTTATGAGAACATGTTGGAAAACTTTTGGATGAACTTGTAGTAGGCTGATCGGTTCAGACCGAGATCATACAATTTAAAAATACAGTACGTTAACCATTTTATAAATAATATACTTAAAAGCTGTTACGATTGCTATTGTGATAAGATAACACTGATATGACAATGATATGACTTTATGGTTATATTACCAAATGATTCCAAATGATAAAATGGGAGTATGATAAAAAAAGAACATCAATATACACAAATATCTGTAACAAAATACCTCAAATAAAACAAAAGACAACGCCGCAAATGAATATAACATTTCTTAACAAATTTGTATATAAATGATTTCCTTTAATTGTGTTGTTAAAAAGTTATGTTTAATGTTTAATTGAACTTACTGGATTTACCGGTTTCGGTAAAACCGGTTAGTCCACCCTTCCAAATATATGGTTGAGGATTCATTTGATTTTTAGTCGTTTAAAGCATTTTTAAGTAAACCGGAATCCGCCATCTTGAAATTCAAGTATGTATTCGCCAGAATAAGAAATTAGACTTCTTCTAGTTTAGACCTTCTACCCAATACCCATATTGTGCGGATTTTACTGAAAATGGCAGGATTTACAGCATTTAAGACTTACTTGGAAACCGCCATCTTGGTTTTTAATATGGCGTTAGGAAGCGAAATTGAACCTTTGTAGCTCAGCCCTTTCACTCAATACCCATATTGATGGGCTTTCATGCGATTTTCAGTGTTTTCCAGAATTTTTTAGTTAAGCGTAAGCTGCCATCTTGGATTTGAAGATGACATCAGAAAGCGAAATTTGTTTTCTTCTTGTTCAGCAGTTTCACCCAATATCTATAATGTGGGGCTTTCATGCGATTTTATGTCATTTACATAATTTTAAAGCTGAGCTTAATCAATCTTCTTCTAGTTAAGCCTTATAACCCAAAACCTGAAAAGAATTCTGAAACTTAAGTTTCATGCGATTTTAAGTGATAAACAGCGCTTTAAATTTAAGCAGAAACCACCATCTGGATTTCAAGATGGCGTCAGATAGCGAAATTCGACTTCTTCTAGTCCTTCGATTCACTACCCATATTGTAGGGGTTTCATACGATTTTCAATTTTAGCGGAAGTCACCATCTAAGATTTCAAGATGGCGTAAGAATGAGAAATTCGACTTTCTCTAGTTTAGTCCTTTTTTCCAATACACATATTGTGCGGTTTTCATGAGATTTTCAGCGATGAACAGCTTTTAAGCTTTAATGAAAGCCGCCATCTTAGATTTAGAGAGGGCGTCAGATAATGAAATTTGAATTCAACTCATGGTATCATTCCACCGGACATTCACAACCAATCCCTTATTTTTAACTTTAAAAGTCTGTCCTCATTTACTGCAAGCCTGTCCCGACTCAAATTGCAGCACGGGAAAACGCTTTAGAGTTTTCGGAACTGTTATCATTCTAGAACTCAACCAATTTACTTGAAAATGAAAAAAAATATTACCAAGAATTAACCAATTTTAACTTCAGTAAATACCACTTTGATTTCCTATTCTTTCTGTGGAAATAGCATATCAGTATCTTCAAATAAGTCGTAGAGAAAACAGTTAACCACAGTTTTAAGTTCACAGTTTCTCCATTAAGGGGGGGGGGGTAGGGTCTAACACTTTAAAAAAATCGATTTTTTTATTTTTTTATTTTCTTATTGTAAAACATTTCTAGAATGTTGTGTCAAATTTTCAAATCAATTGAAGCAAAACTGTAGAAGTTATAGGCCTTTATCTCCTCCTATCTAATACTGCAAGAAGGCAAGAGCAGAAACTTAAAACGCGTTTTTCTCGAAAGCACATTTTTAAAGTCCGTGGACATCGTCATTTGAAAACTACTTATCCGATTCTTTTCAAATTTGGAACATATTTTCTACATATAAAATACCAGACCCCAACGTTTTTCTTTTTTGATTTTTTTTACCTTGGGGAGATTTTAGAGGTGAAAAATGGCGGATTTTTAAGTGAAAAATTGTAGTTTTTACTTCAAACAGCCACAAAAATTTCATAAAAATATTTTTAAGTTAAATAAAAACGTTGAGGTCCAGAAAAACATTTATTAAAAATATTTTGCTCTGATTTTTTGACTTCAGATGATTCTGTGCTGAGTTACAGTGTCCATCGCAAATCCTGTTTTCTAGAAGGCATCCTCGAAAGTGCTCCGTCACCGGCTCATTTTTCAATATTTTTCTACGGAAAAATTACTAAATGTTCTTTTAACAATGCTTTGTATAATGCAAAAAATTTGAATACATTTGTTTGAACGATAGCTCTAGAAAAAAATCGTGAAAATGGTGTTTTTTTTATACCCGTTAGAACTGAGTTCATGTCATGAAGTTTCAAGATATTCTGAACCTATTTAGGCCTTCAAATTTTATGTACAATTTAAAAGTGATATTTTGATATTCCGATTTGTACAATCATAAATTTCAGTATCTTTTCTTAACTTTTTCCTTTTTTTAAACTGGCATTTAAAAAGCGGCATGTTCAGCAATCATACGTTAAAATAACTACTGTTACTCATAGTCTTTTTTGAAAATTCACCAAAAAAAAATTTTTTTTTAAATTTTTTTTTCAATATTTTTTAACAGACAAAAAAAATCCACTACATTAAGTACGATTTGTAAAAATCCGACCATCTGGAGGGTAAAAATAGCATTCAGTGCTTATTTCCATTCTAAAATTTTACAAGAAGTCAAATTTTGTGACGCAAATTTAATCATTCGCGCTGTTGTAATTCAGCTGGATTCCTAACGACTTGTTTAAAATTTAGTGTTCCGGAATCGTCTCATCATTTTCAAAGAAGATCTTATTTTTAATGATTATACAATATCAAATTTTTCTAGTAAAATTAAAAAGTTTCCTTTTTAGTTACGTGAATTTTGTTCGCTTTTTAAAACAACCCCATTGGATTAAAAAAAAATCTACACAATGAAGCAGTACAACTACAAGACAGACGAACCAAATTTATTTTGAGCAAAAATCGTAAATATTCTCAATTTACTCGGGACGTTACAAAACACATTGAAATCGTGCAGTGTGCATCGTGTCTCAAAGGTTATTTGGAACTTTGAGTATTGTTATTTAATTTTGATCGCCACTGAAATTGTATTAATTTTAATCTTAATTGGCATTTCTGCGGCAACTTTGAGTATTGAAATGAAGAAAAAATACAGCCAAAATAGATGTTTAATCAGCGATTATGAGTACAAGCGTGTGATGAGAGTTTAAAATGAAATTTTTAATCTTCGATTAGGGCACTATAGAAAATTCTATACACAATTGAAACCAAAATTGTTTTTATCCTTTATTTAATATATTTTTTTTTTTAAATTTTAAGATGAAAAAAACCACAATATGATTCTCCAAACTTGTAATACGTGCAACTAGAATATAGCTGTGATTCATTTTTTTTTCGATCAAAACTCATCTACAAAACTGCTGAACCGATTAAAAAAAAAGTTGTTAAGACCGTCCTGAAAGCTAGCATGTTTTCATTAAATTTGTATAGTTTTAATGGCGTCGAATAAAATGTAGATAAAAAAATTGGTAGATGAAAAACGTTGTTCTGAACAAAACCTGAAACTTCTGTAGTAAATATTTTCTGCGGAAGCTTTCCTGGATTTGCATTTGTGGGTCTGTTAAAATGGTCAACTAAGCTGAAGAGCAGACTTCCTCCCCATTTTGACCTATTCTCGATCGTCCTACTATTCAAATAATGCCTTGGGGTATTTGGACCCCAAATAATGCTGAATTATTTTTCAATCAACACAACGAAAACATCTCCAGGAGTTCATCCCTGAGGAAGAAATGAAGAAAAAATTGATTTCTGTAAAAAAGAAGCTGAAGCAAAATGTGTAAAAAATTCAATAAACAGTGTTAGGTTGAAAATGCGATTGTATGAATATGGTGTTAAATTTTATTGAAGTTGATATGCCCAATGCGCACTTATGCGTTATTCTTCGCTGTCTGAAAATTTGGAAAGAATCGGTCAACTAGTTTGATCGATTACTAAAAATGATGATTACTAATGATTAACAAATCAGAAATAAGAAACTCATCCTAGGCGTGTAATTGGTTGAATTGTGGGGAAACGTCAAATTGTAGCTATTTTAATGGCTCCCATTAAACCGTTTTAAAACTTAACAGTCATTTTTTTTTACCACAATAAAGCATGTAAGCATTCAGACTAAGACCATGTTGGTTGCAAAACCTGAGGGCAAAAATTGACGTCATATTGATGGATCCACAATTCGAAAATATTTTTTCAGACCTGCTTTCAATCAATTCTATTCTGGTGCGATGTCATTATGTCATGTTTAACAATTTTATTTTTCAAAAGCTGGTTACTGCAAAATATTTTAAATGTTTTTTTTTCACATAAATATTTTGGCGAGGTGCATTTATTTTAAGACATTATTTCACATTTAACCAAAAATCTTGACTGGCGATGGAAAAAAGTGCTCATAATATGATTTAAACCTTGTTTTTTTTTGTTATTAATTTTACCAGATATCTCAATAACGCAATCATCGTTCATCAACTATCTTGGTTGCTAAAAAAAAGGATAAAAAAAAACTCGGAGAACTCGTGAAATAAAAAAAGAATTAAAACTTGCTCCCATGTTTTATAGAAGCTTCGTAAAAAATGCGTTGTAAGAAATTTTAAAAGCTTATTGGTTTTACCGAAAATTAAAAATGGCCCTTTAACTTATTTACAGTTTTAGTGATGTTTAGCTTTTTATTAAGATTATCGCTATAGCTCTAATGAAGTTGTGCTGACCATAAAAAGCTAAAATTGTTACTTGGGTGTTCAAACTTAAATATGAAGCTTTACCTGCTGGTACTTTTAATCTTGAGCTTCCAATATTTTTTTAATATTTTTTTTAAGGATTTAAACTTAAAAATATTAAAAAAAAAAAGAAGCTTGAGATTAAAAACACAATAAATTTTTATTTTGGAGAAATAAAAGTAAGTCTGTGGACTAACGATGAATCACTTGAAGAACAATTTTCATCAAGCTACAATATGAGGGGAATAATCCATCAGTGATTCGAAAAGCTTGAAGACAAAGAATGCAAAGAAGCACCGATTGGCATGAAATTGAGGGAAATCGTGCATATTAAGACATTTTTTATGTTCATCGAACAAATTTTTTAAAGTTTTGTTCTAAAACACTCAAGTATTTAAGCAATCGCCATATTCTTGAAAATTTGGTTAATCCGTGCACCCTCTAAAAGCTTAACCCATTTAATATCTAAATAATTTTTTACATTCTACATTCATTCACCTACAAATCAGACTCTGCCCCAAAAATTAACTTCCTTAAAAGTGGAGTTATCGGCATAAGATTCTATGGCAGACCGGCATAGGATAAGTGATATGTTTTATTTGGTTTCTTTCAGACATATGCAATGCGTTTGCGTTGGGAGGACAATGGCAGTTATTAGAAAGCTTTCTAATAACTGCCATTGTCCTCCCAACGCAAACGCATTGCATATGTCTGAAAGAAACCAAATAAAACATATTTCTTATCCTATCACAAGACAAAACAGTATGGCGCTAGATGGAGATATTTTGTTGAGCTGTGAGCATGTGTATGTAATCAGGCCTGCAAAAGAAAACAGTTTTTAGTTTCCCATTCCCACCCCATTCCTCTTCCATCCTTTCTCATCCTTTTTCCTTAAAAAACAAAGAATGATGAAAAAATATCGGCCAAGCAGCAGTGTGTTTTTTAGTAATTGGCGGTGGCAAAAAGGCTATGACAATAAATCTTTATTTACTAACCGTTCCAGATAGTGCACTGGGTAAGATATTGAAATGGCAAGCCAAGGTGTGATATTGCTGTGAGTTCGATTCGCACTATTTTTTTATGGGATAAATTATCCAATATGGTGAAAACTCCATGAAATATTTTTCTTATTTTGCTTGAATGG
Source organism: Uranotaenia lowii (assembly GCF_029784155.1). NCBI lineage: Eukaryota > Metazoa > Arthropoda > Insecta > Diptera > Culicidae > Uranotaenia > Uranotaenia lowii. Next base: position 396,706,833 of record NC_073692.1, read on the forward strand.
AGTGGTAATGCATCGTTTTGCTTAGGAGCTGGAGTCTTTATGCCTGTGCTTTTCCAATCATATCATCTTTGGTGCAGTACACTTTTTAGCGCATTTTCGCAACAGAGATTTGCTGAATAGGCTTTAGATTTTTACAATCTTTTCTATAAGTGTTCTTATTTATCTTTTGTGCTGGAAAAATATAAATTTAACGAAATCTTTAATAACACGACTCATGACGAAAATACATTAAAGTATACCATTTACTGTTGTTTGAGTGGCTTCTCGATAGTCGATATTATTGTCATTTTGAATAAGTACCTATATTATTTAGCTCTGTTTCCGAGATACAAGCTTTCTGTCACCTTTTACATCTTTTTTCATAATTTTTTTTAACCATCCAAATGTAAAACTAATGCATCAAAGAAATATTTCTTGGAAAAATATGTCCACCTAGCACGCAACTTTCCACCAGAGTGTCGGTCCCAACTATCTCTGTGATCCTCAAAACCAGCAGCCAAAGTATCAAATTACCTAATCATATTTGCTGTTCTTATTGCCAGTGCTGCTTGCTTGCTTGCTTTGGCCTTTGCGTTTTTCAAGTCAAACCATGAACAACAACAACTCTCCTTCTCGGTTTGGCCTGTGCTGCTGCTGCTTCGTCGAGCCGAGCTGGGCTGAGCTAGATGGAGAGATGGATGGGTAAATGCGTTTTTATTTTTAAAAATTATTTAATTTTAATGTCTGCGCTGCGTCTTCTTGGGTCGGATTCGAGATCGCTATGAAGCTGACGTTGTTGCTGATGATGTTGATGATGATCACGATGATTTTCCAGGGGTCCTCCTCGCAGGGTTTCGTTTTTTTATTATTATTTTTTCTTGGTTCATTATACACAATTCCATTCCCGGTTCTCCGTTGAGCAGAGCACCGTAACCTAAACCATCCGGGAATAATGGCACTCTTTACGCTCTTACTGAACTGCTATCCATGGAAAGCAGCAACTCAGCCGGCTCTCGAAGCTCTTGGGAAGGTGGAAACCGGGAGGAAAAACACTTACCGGACTCATCTCTCCACGGGATGAGAACTTCGGCGGAGAGATAATTGATGTAATTTTAGCACACTTCCCAGTGTGTGCCCGACCCAACCCGTTCGACCTATGGATGGATGGGAAAAAGCATAATATGCTACATCCATACCTTCCTTCAACATCGAATTCTGACTGGTAGATTTTGGTTGGAACAATTTTTCGAGTGTGGTGACTCCTCAAATGGTTGCGGTCCAAAACTTGCAAAATTTTAACAAATTTCTCACTTGAACGTTGAACTTAGCAGTTAAGGCTTAAAATAAGGTCTATTTTAAGCCTTAACATGGGGATAACCTTCTTGGGAAAGTTATTTCTGGTTTATGTTGAAAACATTCATTAAAATAAAAAAAAAAACATTCAATTCCTTAGGAAGAAAATATTGGGAAATCTATTAAAAATGAGCTCAGATTTTTCTATGCTTCATAATATTCTGCCTTTATAAATAAACTGATAAACACAACCCTTTTCTAAATAACACTGCATTGCTCGAATTAAAAATGCTATCAGAGCTTCTGGAAAGTTCATTGGACTTAAAATGCCGAATGCAAATTAAAGCTTTTACATCATCACCCGGTTAACAATTATCAGAGCTACGTAAATTTGTACTTCAAATTGTGCAGTTAAGATACTAAAGATAACGACAGCAATAATCGTCAGTGAAACTTTTGCAGAAATGCAGAAATAGAACCGTCGAGGAGCTGCCAGCAATCAAGTAGGGACAGACAAACAAACAGACAATCAGACAGACAAACAGGCAGACTGATAAGAGCTATCGTAGCTCTATTTAAAACTTGATGACACGCAATGAAAACATACAAGAAACAGCAAAAAAACTTATGAGGTACAGAAAGCTACGAATAAACAGTTGAAACTAAAATTTTCAAATTAACAAATATTGAAGAAAGACAATTTTCAAATGAGACAAAAAAAATCAGGTACAAAAGTATTAGAATAGTATGTTCGTGTACTAACATTGAAGCAACTCATAACGAAAAAAAAAAATATATCAAAAACGTTGGAAGGATTTTTGAGGTCCTGATGCAACTGATTAATTGGTGAGATATAACGATTTGTTTATAATTTGTAAGCAAATCTGTTTATATATACGTTAGTATTGTTAATTTTTGTTTTTTGGACATTAAATCTAAAAAATAATGTACAAGGAGTGTGAGGAGAAATTAATAAATAAATAAATGGACGGAGGATAGTCGTTTAGATGATTTTTCTTTTGCTTTCAGGTGCTTAAATTATATCTCAACTTTTTATAAGCTCAAAGCTACAACCCATTCCTTCCTTCATAAACTGAATGTCTATTTGAGGACATAAATCAAGATCCAGATTTGAGAAAACCAAGCTGCGTCTACGAGATGCTGATAATTTTAACGATGAACTACATTGCCGCAATCTTTGTGAAAAAAAACTAGCATTTGATTTGTTTGTCGCGTATTGAACAGACCATCAAGTGTAAAAAAAACTTCCGAATTATGAGACACTAGCAGACCCGGTAAACTTCGTAATACCTTTTACTTAATAAATCGTTAGAAAATGTTTAACTTCATCTAGACATCTTCAACTTATTCGTGCTCGTGAATTAGTTTTCATAAAAATCGTCATAAAGCGTTTCGAATTGTATCCCATCTCAAGTTGATTTTGTATGGGAGCTCCCCTTCCATAAAAAGTGATATTTTCGAAGCTATTCTATAAACCACCGCTGGCCCGAAAAACTCTTGGTCACCAATTTCACTTAATTCCAACCGTCCGTTCATACGTGACGGTGTTACAAAGAAAACGCCTCCATTTTTATATAAAAATAAGCAAAGGTAAATGATTGTGTATGGGAGACCTCCTTCCATAAAAAGTGAGATTCTCTAAACTATTATACAAACCATCTTTGGCCCGAAAAATTCTCAGACACCAAATTTCACTTTATTTTGACCGTCTGTTCATACGCGATGGTGTTATAAAGAAAACGCCTCCAATTTTTTATATAAGAAAATAGGGGATATGATTTTGTATGGAAGACCTCCTTCCATAAAAAATGAGATTCTTGTTACTGATCCTATCTAGTTATGTTACTTCTTCAAACAAATTGCAGCTGTTTAGTACTTTTGATAAATGTTTTTCTTTAATAAATTTAATCTGAATCATTTTTTTTAGTTTAATTGAATATTCATTCCTTTGAAAATGTCCCAGTTAATTTGGAGATAAAATTCTAAAACCAGTCGAATAACTCGACTCGACTCTAGTCACTGTCGAGTCGAGCGAAATGGCGTATTACGGTAGTCGAGTGAAACTGAACAAATTAACTTGAATGCTCGAGTATTGGCTATCACGTTGACATTTTTCGCAGTCAACTCAGTTGAGCTTCTCGACTGAAGTTCGACTCGAATCGACCACTGTAATACCAAAATGGCTTACTCGAGTTAAATTACTCGTGACTCGTCTTATGTAATAGGGCCCAATATCTTTCCTGAAATCGAAATTATTCCGAACCCTTTTTTCTGAGTAAGTAGTTTTAGTGAAAAATTGTAGCATGATTGTGAAATTAAAGTTGATTTACAACGAAATATGGTTCGATTTTCATCAATATGACAAATTATAAAAAATACAAAGGATTAAAAAAATTCCTAATGTCATACCGCTACTAAATACATTTCCCGTAGCCTTTATAAACACACCGCATAAAACTCATTAGAAAATCACGTACAGTTGCGTTCAAAAAAGAATGAAATCGCGTGAAGCTGCACACCCACTTCCAACTTTGACAAGCTGCCATTTCTCTCTCGGTTGATATTTTTTCATGAAAATTTCACACAATCTAGTTCAACTATCCAACTAACATTAAACGAAATTTGAAGTCTTTTCAATGACGGGTAACAAAGATAGAGCTATTTCCGTAAAAAAGAGAAATTTGGAATTGCTTCACTAAACTCGCTGTATCTTCGACAATTTTTATTGAAAAATCTTGAAATTTGGTCCAAAGATGTAAAAATGTTTGATCTAATGCCAGGCCAAGTTTCGTCAAAATCGATGAACGTGATCAAAAATGGTGCCGGATAGAAAATCAGGTTCATTATCGCCCAGCAGACGATTTCATTCTTTTTTGGACGGATGTTTGTATGGGAAACATCGTAACCCATGTATTCTTGTTTTTTTCTTTCAGTTTTCCGATATTTAAAGTCTAAGAAAAAATAAGAAAAAATATGCTTCGGAAAAAGAATGTAAATCGGCTATGGAATAATGCCCAAAAAATTTTAACTTAGTTTCCAAGAAGACTTAAGTTAGATGCTATACGTTGGACATAAAAATATATTTTCTTGAATTTTTTTTAGATCCCGGCCATAAAAATCATAAAAAAATAGTGTAAAAACCTAAGCATTACGAGGATTTCAAAATTATGAATTTTGCGAAAATCGGTTGAAAAACAAGAGAGATGCTTGTGAGATCATGGTTCTAAACCAAGGATCTTGGATTATTATTTAGCTTAAAAGTCTCTATAAAAAAAAATTGAATCATTATTTTGAGATTACTATACAAGATCTTAAATTTATCTTAAATTTCATCAAACAATGCACATTTGTCGAATATCTCATAAACATTTATTGATTCAAGACTCTGGTTCAGGATACCGATCCTGGACTCTGATCATCATACTAAACCCAGATCATAGAATCTGATCTCAGAGTTATCCCGGTTTTTGAAAGTATTATCTCGATCCTGAACCCTGGGATCTGATCATGAATCTTGAATACTCATTCCATAATCTATACTAAATCTTGATCGCAGATTCTAATCCTGGACCCTAACCCTGAATCCAGTTCCTGAGTTTTGATTCTGATTCCAGATTTTAGATTTTGATCCAGATTCTTAATCTGACTCCAAACTCAGATTTTTTTTCATCCTGATCTCAGAATCTGAGTTCTGATTAAAGCCCTGATCCTACGATCGATCTTTGGTGATCCTGAACTGATGCTGATGTTAGACCCGGCCACTGAATTATGATCCTGAAATTTGAATACTTAGTCTTAGGTACCGATCCTGTATTTTGAATTGATACTGCAAAATTCTTATCTCTTATCCCAGATACTAAGCCGAGATCCTAATCCTAATGTTATCTTGGATACTCAACTCTATTCTATATTATGGATACTTATGAATTTCTGATCCTTGATTTTGAATCCCAGTTTACACCAAACCATTTGATCTGAGTCTGATGACGGATTCTTCTTTCCTTATCATAATCCTGAAACCTGGGTCCAGACTGTGTATTTTGAATCTCGTAGGGGAAAGGTTTCCTAAATGGGCCTATAGGGTTAAATGACCCTACGGCTGTTTGATGAAATGGCTGACTAGACAGCTTATCTAACCAATGCATTTTGAGAGTAATACGCTTAGAACATAAGGCAAGACAGAATTTTATGAATTTACAAACTAAAAAAAAATTAAAAAATCATAAAAAGTTTTGATACATTTTGATGTAATATTTCGACTTTTAAAAATTATACGTAAAGAAGCTTAAAACAAAAACTAGGATTGTTTTTGTTTCTTACTCAAATGAACTTAAGGAATTTAACATATTTCAGCTTTTGTGGAGGTTTAACAATGATTATATAGTGGAATAATAGAGTGTTTTTGTATGCCCCCATCATGTTTGTAAAATGCCTCGATCCTAAAATAACAGGTTAAATAGAATAAATAAATGATTTTTATCATTGAACCTTCAAATCTAAGCTTTGAATAACATCTTAAGAGAGAATTGAAGATCTAAAAACAGATTTGATAAAGTTTTTCTCATGGATGAACTGCCTCCATAGTATGGCAACCCTAACTTTTGTTTTATTCCATAAAATTATAATATACATAGATTTTTTATAAAACTTCAGCTTTGTCGTACGGAAATTATTACTTTCTAGCAGTTTCAATGAAATTTTACGGAAATATTGCCCAAAAAACAGAAATTTTGTTCAAAACATAAATAGGCGCATTTAGCCCGCACGATTTGAGGTTCGGCATTTTAGACAACACTTACAATAAAATCGTTTTCTTGGAAACAGAAGAAAATTTTAACATAAAAAATACTCCATTGTATAGAAAACAGATGCCTGCACACGTGTATATAGTTTTTGTACACATATTCAATGTGATATTTGATTAAATCAGTGTTCTGCTTAATAGGCGCATATAGCCCGCTCCTCCCCTACAGGGTGTTCAATAAGTTCGAATAATATAATATATAAAAATATTATAATATTATAATTTTAAACCAATTGTTCAGAATCAATTTTTTTTACTCAAATTGAAAGACAATTCAAAAATGGTCAATTGCACTTTTTGTATTGATTTTTTTTTACCTCAATCCAATATTATTCGCTTCAAAGATTTCTCAGTCCACCAAACGTGACACGCTACTCTATTATTGACATTTCGTTCCACATAGGAATGGTAACGATTTTATATAGAGTCAAAATAAGTGTCCGGTAATTGCTTATTTTCGATAATAGTTTTAGAGGGCAAGGTTCCTTTAATTTTGAGCCAAAATTTCCAAAAACTCATATTTTTGTGTAAAATGACCAATACAAATAAACAATATATGAAAAAGAAGCCCAAGGAACCATCAATGACCAATGTAAACTCAAAATAAAGTTACACATATTTGATAGTTGTGAAATAATTCCATCCTCCACCACTTTATTAAGCTTTTTGATGAAAACCAGCAGGAACGCAGCTACTTCTGGGATATTTCACACCAAATATGAAAAAAAAGATTTTATATGAGACAAGGTTTGGTAGTCAGTACTTTCTCGACAAGATCAATGGTCATGAGAATTGAGCCAAAGGAAACATATTAGGTGAACTAGAAACCATTCATTTTGGTGAAAAAAAAATCGGTTTTTTGCCTAGAACAGTACTTGTGGTGTGAGAAGGCGTGAATACTTAATGAAAATTAACTTTTAAAAACCAGAAATAGTTTATCTGATTATAGCACAAAATTATCATATATTTTTTTTAAATGTACATTTACTACGACCACAACATTTGGTTAAAAAGTGTAACCGAACATATTGAACACCCTGTAATTGAATTATGATCCCGGATTCAGTTTCCAGGTTTTGTTTCTGGAATCAGATTTGGGATCTTGATAATGATTTTAGTTCCGGATAACATTTTCTGATCCTGATCTTAAAGTTTAGTTTATTTAGAAATGGGATAGCTACGAATGTGTATCCAAAAAACCATTAGTTTGATTGAAACACTTTCTGTGAAGGAAATAAAGTTAGTCTTATGATAATTATAAAAAAAATACTCATGTTTTTGATAAGTTTAAAACTATATTTTGATGATCTGCATTCTTCTTCTTCGCTACTTTTTTCTAAATATTTTCGTTTAAAAGAAACTGAAGACAATTCGGTGGATTCAGCTTTCGAAACTAACAAAACTTGATGATTTTTGTGCCACTTAAAATGTTTTTAACCGAATGTCCTTCTGGCAAACTCTCATAAAAAGGAATCAAAACCATCATGAGATTGAACATCAAGTATGATTGGTTAGTTATGATCATATGGTACGAAGAATACATACAAGTATACCTACTTGTTTGAAACTTAAAATAAAGACAAAAATCAAAGTTTTTGTTTTGAAAATTATTGTTTTTTCTTTCCACAGGAGCAGAGTCTTGACAAATAATTATATTTTTCACAAAACAATAAGTAAATACAAAATTTATTCTGGAAGAGACCTTGCTTCGATCAGAAATATTATAGGATTCAAACACTGGATTTTGTCTGAAAGGGGGTTTTTAAAAAGTTTTGTCGTCCATCAATAATCTCTTGTCTCATTGCCTTGGTACCGGCATTACAGTTTACGAGCTCTAGAATTAGTAAAAATTTGAAGTTTGAGGTTAGTTTTAAATGATTCATAGCTAGGCAACAGTTAAGCTTTTCGGAGAAAAAATTGCAAAACATTTCAGCATCCTTCAGTTAGTTTTCGCTAATTAAAAATCAAAATTTTGATTTGAGCCTTGGCTTCTCGAAGACCTTTTACTGTAGTTTCCAAATGTGCTTCACTCCAACGAATGATTCGAACTCTGTGGACATTTTTGACAGTATTTGCTTTTTTTTCTGTCATTCGTAAATATCTCGAAAAAGCGTTAATTTTAAAATTTGGAAAAATTAACTTTTTACAGGTAACAAAATGGTTTAAAAGTTGTGTATGTCCAATAACTAGGAAATTGGCTATCAGCAAAAGAAAGTGCCCCATTTAAAAAAAAAATTAAACTTAAGATCCTGATGTCAATCCATTGTCTCGATCTGGAATCCATATAGCAGAATCTCTGATACTGGATTCTGATTTCAAATCCTGATCCCGAAGCCTGATCTCGGAAGCGGGGGTCTTGGATCTTGGAGCCTTTTTGTGATCAGTAGTTAGACCTACCTGATTTCATAATCATTAATCATTAATTACTTCATTAGCTAAAAAAAATTGACAAAATTTTAAAAATTTAAAAAAAATACATCTAGAACGAATCTTTGAACGCCAAACATCGTATGCCATTTTAAATTGCCTCCTTTGCCTCCTAAGTCCCTCTTAGAGATGTACTTATATCCGCCTCTATGCTAGCAACCCTTACATGATTTTTGAAAAATAGTGTTTTTTAAAAGGGGCCAAAAAATTTAAAAAAAAGTCATTTACTTTTACTTTGATTAGCTGATATTGTTTAAAATAATACCGTCAACTGTTTGCAATCATCTGGTTCCACTAAGCGATAATTCCAGGGCACAAAAAATATTAAATTTTCACATTCTCAAAAGTGATGGGAAGTATAAGAGAAACATGGAATATCAATGAAAGAAAGAACATAAGCCGTAAATATAATAAATTTCTCGAAAAACATTTCTAAAACGTTTTTTTAAAGGTACAAAGGTATACCAAGACAAATACAAAACATTAAATTTGAATACTATTTTTTTATTTTTTCTATTTTAACCACCAATGAGTGGATCACAAATTCCTGATTTCTGGTCACTATTGTATGGAAAGTGTCAGATTTAAGGCTTGTACAAAAGCTTGAAAAATATAAAAAAAAAGTATTTTTACGAGATAATTAGGTTAACATCGGCTCAGGTTGCAACTGACATTCCAACTCAGCTATTTCACAAGCCCAATAGTAATTTTCGTGATATGAAATTCGTTAGGGAATTTCAATAAGTATCTCCATAATGTTCTCAGAAGATGGTTTTCTTCAACAAAAATTGATACTTTGACTCAATTATTTAAGAAATGTTGTTGGGCCAATAGGATGGTTCAAAAAAGGAAACTTGTTCCGAAACGAAACATTGAAGGCTGGAATTCTTCTAAGGATATCAGCAGGTCCCTTAGATTTCAATATCAGAAAAAATCACTTGTTTTTGATCACCCAAGTACACATGTAAAACATTATCTAGAAAAGATAGTTTTATTTGAATACTAGCTGACCCGGTGTGCGTTGCTACACCTTTCAAAATCAAATGATGTTTTCAGATATTATTCAAATTTTTATTGTTTTGTTGGCATAATTTTAAATCAAAATATAACATCATTCATAAGCAATCGCTATAAATGAGAGCTGCAGCTGGAGTTTCGAATTGCAACACAATGATAACTTAAAATTATATTCTGAATCCTGATCTATAAATTTGTGTTAAAGATCTGATAATTTTAATCCGCTCTAAAAAAGGAGGGTCTCAAATTAATTGTATGCAATGAGTCTAAGTTATAAAATATGGTTGATTTCGCTTGAAATGTTGTAGATTTATGCAAAAAAAAAACTGTTAAGAGAGCCCTCCTGTCCTTCCTTTCACCCCCTGCTGAATGGAGGTCGTGATCTTTAATAATCACACTCATTTTTTTATCGTTCCCAAAAATCCACTTATATCAAATATAGTTCCTTTGGTTGATAAGTTTTTAAGCTATACAACAAATTTTATATGGAGCCCCCTCCGTTCTTCCCCTCTCTACACTGTAAAGCATAAGGGTCTATAACAATCATAGAAATATATCTCGTAACCAAATACAATTCCAAGCCATATTTGTTTCCATTTGTTGGCTTCGTTAGCATAAATTGAGAACTTATGCTAACAAAATTGTATTGGGCTCACCTCCCCCCTCCTATGTACCTACTCACAGAAAGAAGGATGGTGTGTCAGATAATCATGGAATCATACCAATATGATTTTCCATGTTAATTTTTGTCCTTTTCTCGGATTTTGTAAAAAAAAGCTAAATGTAAGCTTTCCTCTTATCTTCTATATTTTCAATTCTATCATCCTACTGCAAGAAAGAAATTGTTTCACATAGAAAAAATTCTCGTATTGATATACCATCCCATACCAAATTTGGTTTTATTTGCGTAGTAAATTCTTGAGTAATGCATAAACTTGAAAGGAAGTACCATCCCTTCTTCCGTTCTCCCCTTTGAATGGATGGGAGAGCTTAATATTCATGAAGTTTTTTTCGTACTCATATACTTTTTGATGCCAAATTTATCTTTCCGCTGAAAAAAAGTGGGGCTTTAATTTATAATAGAAACCATTTTTCGTATCTAAATACCCTCACATGTCAAAAATGGTTAAATTGGCTCGATCAGCTCTCCAGTTATGCTGAAAATTCTAAGGGAGACCTCTCCTCCCCCTTTTCATCCATCTCTTTGAAGGAGTGAGGGATACCAAATATTCATAGAAGCATTTCTCGTACCCAAATATCGTTCCATGCCAAGTTTGGTTCCATTTGCTGTTGTAGTTCTTGATGCGTAAAAATTGTATGAAACTCCTCCCTCCCTTCTTCCCTCTCCCCGCTGGAAGATGGAAGGGGTCTCAAACAATCATTAGAACATGTCACGTTCCCAAATAACCATCCATGCCAAATTTGGTTCCATTTGCTTAATAAGTTTCTGAATTATGTAAAAAATTATAAAAGAGGCCCCTCCCCCCTTTACATCTCCCTACAGAAAAGAGGGAGGGGTCTCAAATAATCATAGAAATAGTTTTTGTATCCAAATACCCACCCATGCCAAATTTGGTTCTATTTGCTTTATTAGTTTTTAAGTTATGTAAAAAAATATAAAAGAGGCCCCCTCCCCCTTTCTACTGGAAAGAGGGAGGGGTCTCAAATAATCATTGAAATATTTTACGTATCCAAATACCTTCCCATGCCAAATTTGGTTCCAATATCTTGATTAGTTTTTGAGATATATGAAAAATTGTATGGTAGCCCCCTCCCCCCTTCCTATTAGCCCACTGAGAGGAGGGAGGGGTACCTAATATTCATTGAAATATTCCTCTTTCCCAAATACCACCCCATGCCAAATTGGATACCATTGGCTTGATTAGTTTTCGAGTTATGCGAAAAATTGTCTTTTGTTTGGGAGACCCCTCCCCCCCTTCATGCGAGAGGGAGGGGTCTCAAACCATAATAGGAACCTTTTCCTGCCTCCAACACCCCCACCTGCCAAGTTTCACGCAAATCGGTTCAGTAGTTTTCGAGTCTATAGGGAACAGACAGACAGACAGACAGACAGAAATTCATTTTTATATATATAGATGTGAAAATTATCCTTTTTAAGTCAATTTTTTACTTATGTTTTTGATAATAACTTCAGAAAAACAACTCTGCATATTTTTTTTAAAACTTTTCCCGCTTACATAAATAAATATTCAAAATGTAGAACACTGAAATTTGATGGAGTTTTTAGTAATTACAGAGATGAATGACTGGACTGATTCCAAAAAAAAGCGTTCAGGTATCAATTATATTATGCATTTAAAGCATTCTCGGAGTTCAAATACCTTTCAAATTCCATATTTTCCAACAAACTTGACAACTTCGTAACCCCAGAGTGAAATCGGTCTGTAACGAAACACGACTCAAACTCAGCACTGCCGGTTTTCCGGAGAATTTTCGGTAACTTCAGCTTCCAGCTGTGGCCGGAGCACGTTCCCGAAGCAGATATTAACGGGTTGTAACCGCGAGCTCTCGAATAAAGTAAGGCTTCGCGCGATTCCCGGGAATCCATCGGCGAAATAAGATTATGAAGACAAACCGCACCGAATGTGCGGTTGAATGATGGCTAATGGCTCGGTTGAGGCAGTTTTCTTCCCTTTCAGTGATATAGGTTTTCGATTCTCCGGGAATCATTTCTGGTGTATGGTGAAAAGTGTAGGGATGTTCGGGAAGTATGTGTACAATCGCTTCGAAGCAAGAAAAATTAAATTAAACAATCCCGGTGTAAAGCGCTAAGCGGATGCGACGTTTCTGCCACCGGCTTGGGCCCTTGATCGGGTAGATTTCTGAGGGCTCAGGCTGAGGGTGGAAATTTCGTTGAAAGGCAACCGAGGTTATGTGAGAAGCAATTGGAAATGGTTCGGCTGCCTGTCCTCTGACTGACAGAGAAATGGTAAAACTGGGAGGACGCAGACGAGGGTGTCGAATCATACAGCGAGGCCTCTGGAAACGACTCCGATCCAGCAATGGCACTCCACAATGAATGGTTGGGGATCGTGTGGGGCAAGATATTTCTTTCGAGTGATTCTTGTGCAAGTTTCTCTCAACCTCCCAGCATTGTGCCATCGCATTGCCTTCAATTTGCCAAGAAGAAGCACATTCGAGAGCTCGTAATGGCACGTCCATCAGAGCTCTACTTGGTATTAGATTTGAAGTAGACAGGCGAAATTGATGTTCTGCTTTCAGAAACAATCAGACATAAAACATGAACCTTTGTTATACTGCGAAGCACCCGTTCCGATTCCGAGGAAAGCTAAAATATGGGCGTTCATAGGCATACATACATTCAGTGTGTGTGAAATGAAACCGAACCAGCAATGGAGAGGAAAAAAAATCAACAAACAACACTCAACATTCGCCTGGGGAGGCCTAGCTTCGTCTTCTTCGTCGTCTCAAGTCAACATTCGATTTCAAGTGTAGACTTAATTGATGGCAGCAGAGTGTGGTTCAGATTTTCGTTCAATGCTTTCGGAGAAGCTTATCATCCAAGACAGCAGGTTAGAGTTCTGTCTGCCAATAGTTCAACAAGACAGTTCGGAAGAAACCCGTTTTAAGGCTGAGCAGATCATGTAGTTTTGACATTGTTTGCTTATGTTTTGTCAAGAATATATTTTTAAAACTCCCTGGAACTAAAATTTCAATCGATCTGATCCATTTTTACGGTAATATCTTTAGAATTTAAGAAATAATGACCTCCTTTTCCGGCAATTGATCATGAATCCGAAAATGTAATTAAAAAATTTGGTAGTTATATAGCATCCCTCTATGCAAATTATTACGTGGATCTGCACCTTCTTGACTATAGCTCGAAGTATAAAGATTATTTATAAATCAAATATATGAAATTTAATTCATGAACACTTCAAGTAAGAAAATCATCGACATGTTCTCTCTGCAAAAAGCAGTGTATCCAGAGGGCTAAAATTCAGGTGTGGGTTGAGTAACATAAACCAATCAGAGAACTGAAAAATATTGTCGCTGGTAACGATTTGAATGCTATGAGAATGCTATGACAAAAATGACAAAAATGACAAAAATGACAAAAATGACAAAAATGACAAAAATGACAAAAATGACAAAAATGACAAAAATGACAAAAATGACAAAAATGACAAAAATGACAAAAATGACAAAAATGACAAAAATGACAAAAATGACAAAAATGACAAAAATGACAAAAATGACAAAAATGACAAAAATGACAAAAATGACAAAAATGACAAAAATGACAAAAATGACAAAAATGACAAAAATGACAAGAATGACAAAAATGACAAAAATGACAAAAATGACAAAAATGACAAAAATGACAAAAATGACAAAAATGACAAAAATGACAAAAATGAAAAAAATGACAAAAATGACAAAAATGACAAAAATGACAAAAATGACAAAAATGACAAAAATGACAAAAATGACAAAAATGACAAAAATGACAAAAATGACAAAAATGACAAAAATGACAAAAATGACAAAAATGACAAAAATGACAAAAATGACAAAAATGACAAAAATGACAAAAATGACAAAAATGACAAAAATGACAAAAATGACAAAAATGACAAAAATGACAAAAATGACAAAAATGACAAAAATGACAAAAATGACAAAAATGACAAAAATGACAAAAATGACAAAAATGACAAAAATGACAAAAATGACAAGAATGACAAAAATGACAAAAATGACAAAAATGACAAAAATGACAAAAATGACAAAAATGACAAAAATGACAAAAATGACAAAAATGACAAAAATGACAAAAATGACAAAAATGACAAAAATGACAAAAATGACAAAAATGACAAAAATGACAAAAATGACAAAAATGACAAAAATGACAAAAATGACAAAAATGACAAAAATGACAAAAATGACAAAAATGATAAAAATGACAAAAATGACAAAAATGACAAAAATGACAAAAATGACAAAAATGACAAAAATGACAAAAATGACAAAAATGACAAAAATGACAAAAATGACAAAAATGACAAAAATGACAAAAATGACAAAAATGACTAAAATGACAAAAATGACAAAAATGACAAAAATGACAAAAATGACAAAAATGACAAAAATGACACAAATGACAAAAATGACAAAGACAAAAATGACAAAAATGACAAAAATGACAAAAATGACAAAAATGACAAAAATGACAAAAATGACAAAAATGACAAAAATGACAAAAATTACAAAAATTACAAAAATTACAAAAATTACAAAAATTACAAAAATTACAAAAATTACAAAAATTACAAAAATTACAAAAATTACAAAAATTACAAAAATTACAAAAATTACAAAAATTACAAAAATTACAAAAATTACAAAAATTACAAAAATTACAAAAATTACAAAAATTACAAAAATTACAAAAATGACAAAAATGACAAAAATGACAAAAATGACAAAAATGACAAAAATGACAAAAATGACAAAAATGATAAAAATGACAAAAATGACAAAAATGACAAAAATGACAAAAATGACAAAAATGACAAAAATGACAAAACAGAAAGATAAGTTAAAAAATTCAATAACTAGACAATAATTTTCAAAATGAAAAAATCTAAAACTTTGATTTTTTAATTTACAATACAGTAGCTTTAGAATACACATAATTCCACTCAATGAAGCTCTAGTTTTGCTTAATACAAATGCAATTGAATAATATTACGCTGATGCCCCCTTTCAAATATTCAGAATTAGAATTCTGAAAACCTTAGTTAAGAAATTACAGATGAAAGTGCTTAGACTCAGTTTTAGAGAATTTATCTCTTATCAAAAACCGAGGTAGAAACTCAGGATACATTCAAAATTGAGAGTGTCTGAGAGAAGTCTTATAGCCAATTTTTTTTGAAGTTGAATGCAAGAGCACTGAAGAAAATGATATACAAAGTTTTCAAGTTCTTGAAGATTACAGTTGCAGCAATTTAAACCTAATTTGAGGCTTTGAAAGTACCCCGCTAGATTCAGCTTCGTTTCTTATTTGGCACGGAGTTTGAAACCTTTCATTCAGATACAGACTTCGTCCGATTATGGCAACACGCCCGTACATTTTGTGTTGCCAAAATCGAATGTTGCCAAAATCGAACAGTTTTTTTTCTCATCTTGTTTTTCAGTTATTTAAAAAAAAAATGACTATTATTATTATCAAAAACGTTATTTTTAGTCAATATCTGACCATTTGTAGTCATTTTTTTTATTTTTACATCATTTTTTTAGATGCATTCTGCACTTTTCTTGTTTTGTTTATAATGTTTGTTTTCTTTTGTCATTTGTTGTTTTTGTCATTCCTCGTCATTTTTTAGTTGTTCTTTGTCATATTGAGTCTTTTGTTTGAATTTGTTTTTATACTTTTTGAATTTCTCATCTTTTTGTCATTTTTGAGTACTTTATAAAATTTTTAAAAAATTTTGGTTTTTATTGTTGCATTTTGTCACTATTTCAAAACATAAAAACTTAATTTTGGTGTTTTTCTAAATAAAATTGATCCTGCTATTACGAAAACTAAAAGGTAATGATCTTTCTAAAAACCGTTCGATTTTGGCACATGTGCCAAAATCGGATGTTGCCAAAAACGAACGGGGTCTGTACATACCATAACAATATGAATTGCTGATAAAATATACCAACAAATTATAATGAAGGAAAACCATAAAGTATTCGAAACTTACATAATGATAACAATATCGTTAAATTTAAAATAAGTGAAAATTTAAGGTCTAAAATTGACAAAAAATTCTGTAAAATGAAAAAAATAACAAATATGATGAAAATCGGCTTAATGTGTTAGAACAAACCATGACACACAATTTTATAAGAAAAAGTAAAATTTTTAACATAAGACGGAAAATGACGCTAAAAATAAAAACAATGCGCTAAATTAGGTTAACGATCTTCAATGTAAAGCACTAATCGCAAATCACCAACAAAAAAAATAAAGCCATTTTATTGGAAAAGTTATACGGGTTGTTTTCGATACATGTCAGTCCGATTCAGCTCCACCAATCCATGTTAGTTTAAGTTTGTGAAAAATTAATTGATTTTTTTTAACTTCAGTAGATAGATTTCAATGTAAAAATTTAAAAAAAAAATCTGAATAAACTTGCGTTCCTCTAAAAAGTTTCATTTGGAGCTAACAAAGATATAATTCTTAACTCATCTTACATTTTAACCACTCTTAACTGGATTCAATATTTTTTTCTCGAATTAACCTATATTTGATGAATTTCTCTACTTCTCTACCTAATGACAAATTTCTCTACTAATACGATTGTACATTTTAGTTGGTTACCGCCGATTCTTGTTGCATGTCGCATGCATGCTGTACATTGAAAATATTAACAAGAAGCTTATTGGTAAAATAATATTTCCTGGCCTTTTATACAAGTTCTTATCTATAAGTACGTTATATGATTTTAACCGCCGTAATTTTGTATGATTATAATTTAACGGCATGTGCGGCGGAATGAAAACATGCCCTCTAGCCTAAAATTTCAACACCTGTCAAGCTTTCTCCTATTGGCGCACTAATGCCTGTCTATCAACCTTTCTTTCAAATTTCTATAAAATAAATTCTCTCTAGTTTTCATTCCGCCGCACATGCCATTAAAATTATAATCAATCTATATGTACTAAGCCATTCAATACAGTTCGAGGGTAAATTGGTTACATTTCCCAAGCAACTAAAATCGTAAAATAATCAAAACGTTTTCTCACTTCATGAATTTCTCCTTATGCATCAATCCATATATCTTATCTTGATTTTTTACATGGTGCCGTCATTATGACACGTGCTGGATTCCAAGTTCTACAAAATGTGCTTTTCCGCGACTTTTTCAATTTACTGCTCTCCTACATTTCCTACATATATCGCGTAAGAATCGTCACTCAAGTTATCAAATTACTCATTGGAAAAAATGTCATCAAAGATCAGAGACAAACAACCCAAGCAACCAAAAATCACATATTAACTTGAATCAAGGCATTGAAAGTTACATATGGGCTGTCAAAGAGAATCAACTGCCCAATTCCATTTAGTGAACTTTATGTACTCATTTATGAACTTGAAAGTTGCAAAAGTGATTAATATGTACGTTGTATGTGACTTGTTTTGCCCAATTCCCATTAGTGAACGATATGTGCTCATTAACGAACTTGAAAGCTGCAAAAGTGATCTATACGTACGTTGTACGGGACTTAAGTCACATAAAGGGCAAAAAAGTGCTCAATACGGGATTTGGTAAGTCACATAAAGGGCACAAAAGTGCTCAAACGGGATTTGATAAGTCACAAAAAGTGCATTGATGTGCTTTCAAAATCAAATCACCTCTTCGAGTTTTAGTTTCAGCTAGAACAACATCTAGGCGTGGTCTCGTGGTAGCGTGTTCGATTCTCACCACGAAGGTCGGGGTTTGATCCCCAAGCCGGGCAAGTTTTTTTTCAATAAGTAATCTTGTACTTTAGTGACCATTCTGATGCGATGTATGTAGGAAATGTAGGAAAGAAGCAATTGAGCAATTTGTCGAGTTTGAAATCCAACGCGTGGCATCATGGCGGCACCGGTACAGAACACAGTAATTAATCAAGAGAAGGTGATATGAACCGAAGCCAACGGTTCAGTTGAGATAGAGTGACATTTTTTGCTCATTTTGCGATTTTTTGGAAGCTGAATTAAGAGGCCGATGGAAGCTGAATAGAAGATCATTAAGACTTGTTTTGGAACTTGAAAGTATCAATAAGAACTTAAATTTTGAGCTGCATAGAACGTACTTCATATCAATGATGGGGCTGAGTAAGCGTTTTTGTACCTGTTTTATGGGACTTTTGGTTGCTTGGGAAGAGCATCAAAGATAGTTTGGAGAATAAAATTTCAAGAAACTGGTAATAGGATACACAAAAACAGACTTTTTAAAACAAGGACTCATCCTTAAAAGGATCATTTGAAAATTATGGAAATCTGACGAAGAATCAGACATAGCAGGATGTTGGACATTCGTGGGAATGAGACGAATAAGTCGTACTGAATTGGAGTTAACAATTTTAACAAATCTATCAATTTTATAAAATGTCCCTCTCACTTCTAAAGAAGCGTATGGAGTGAAGGAAGGACCCAAAAGGGCCTGTGGACCAAAAAAAAAATTCTCTTTTTCAGTCAATATGTAACTTTCAAATGAATGCTAAGTAAATTCATGACTTCTCGTTGCTTGAGTAGAGTGTCCCCAGACACTAATAGCATATGTGTAGCTACTATGTACAAATCTGTAATATAAGTTGCCAGAACTTTTATAGCACGTACCCTGGCCGGACATTTGATTTCAAAATTGTCGACTTCAAATCCGCGAAATATCCAGGCAAATTGAATAAATCTGGGCGAAATCCGGGCTTTTTTTTCAATAATATCCGGGTAACCGGATCTGACCAGACTTTTTCGGGCAATATGGCAACCTTAATCTAGATCCTGGCTAAGGAAGCGAATATCACGAATTCTCTCACGTAACGATTGGTCAAAGTCGACTTAATTGCAGGAAAGAACAAAGCGCTATTCAAAAACAGAACGAATTGAAGCACTTTGAGCGCTCCAAGCGAATTATGTCTAAGTTGAAAAGAAGCAGCGGATCATCGTGTTATTAGAGGAGAAACTTTTTTGATTGATCCAGTGTCCAATTCACGTACCCATCGGTATATTTTCAGCCCTGCTAAGGATGTTCCTGAGAATGTGAAATTCAAGTTTATTGCCCTCGACTATACCATATGAGTGTATGTTCAGGCAAAAGCCTGTGAATCATTTCACCTAAGTGTCGATTCTCTGGAGGCTTCCATCTCTGAGACGTGAGCTTCAATTCCAATATTTCGAAGATATGTTCTCGGTTTAGATCCCGTCTGGAGAGAGTAGTTGAGAACAAAAGTCGGCACATCGGGTGATCGTTTTTGATATTTTTATCTACATGAATGAGTGAATAAAGAGTTGTAGAACGATTGACAGATGACTTGATGACAGATTTTCCTATTTTGTATGGGTCATACTGTAGGTAATTTTCGAGATATTTATCTGTGGTATTCAAATCCCTCTCATTTTCACGAATGACGGCTTCTACACCCTTATTCGAATATAACAGTACCGTGTCATCAGCAAACAGCTTCGGGATACTGCATGGATAAATCATTAACATAAATTAGAAACAGAAGCGGACCTAAGTTGCTTCCTTGGGGTCCGCCTACACTTAAAAGTAACCGATAGCTTAATGTGTCGTTGATCATAACTTCCCGAGTATCCAGAAGCTCCATAAAAGAGTTTCTTAAAAGCTTACTCAGCCCTGCTCGAGCACTGTATAGCATTCTATTCAGCTGAAAATTTAAGTTCTTATCCACACTTTTAAGTTCTATAATCAAAGCTGAGTAGAAGGCTATTCAGCCTTTGCAAGAAACTTTACTAAAACAAAAAAAAAGTACTTGGAGCCTTGTTTCCTGATCTATCAAAAGCTACAATCAGTAGACCATAACTTGTTGCTGAAAAAATTAGAAGTATATGTATGGTGTAAGACGCGTCTCACGCCATATACTTCTAATTTTTTCAGCAACAAGCTATGATCTACTGTATTTTAGCTTTTGATAGTTCTAGAAACAAGGCTCCAGATAATTCCTTCTTCTGATCCAAACTATATGACACAATGCACTGTTGACTTATTCCTGTAAAGCGACCTCCGTGGAACCTCCTTTAGGAAACCCGTGTTGCAATTGATAGAGTTTTTTTCTCCAACTTAAAATTCCAACAGTCTTGTTGCAATTAGTTTCTCAAATACCTTACTGAAGGCAGACTGGCAGGCTTACTGTCTTAGAATCATTGGACTTAAACACCGGGCGGATGTATAAGCCATCTGAAATTTATCAGAAAATTTTAATTGGTTGGTACATTTCTTGTCTTGGAACGTTTCGGATGAAGTTATAGAGTGTCAGTGAAGATTTTTAATTTTAAAAAGGACCAAGGGTCTTCTTTAACATTTGGTATAATGTTAAAAAAAAATTACTGAATGACATAACAAACTACTTTAGATCTCCTCCTCCAGTGGAGTTGCATGTGGATACTAACAGAGTCTGTAGATTTTAAAAAATAGAAGGATGATGATGTCAGTCATTATTTAAAAAAGAAATTGGGGAATATACGCCTCAGCAAAGTTAGATGTATTCATTTTGGTAATGGCATGAATAATCTTAACAATAATGTAACGCTTTTAATAATTGATATACCTCCATATGTTTAAGAATACAGTTATACTGTTTTACAGTGAGATACTTTGTAACAATTAGAGACACTTTGAACTTTAGGAGACTTTTTTGATATATAAAAAGGAATACTCAACTAATCTCTAATTGTGATATTTGTTCAAAATTAATTTCAATATATTTGACACTTTACTGCCCTGAAATCGGTACTAAAAGAAGATCAAAATAATATTAACAAAGTACTATCAAATAGAAAACCAGCATACTTTATGCCTACATCTAGCGCCTTGTTAAATGGCATTCACCAAAAATGAAACGAAAAGCAATATTTGTCCAGTTCATAACCAATCATTAGCGTTTTGTTTTAGGCCAGAATAAAAATATAAATATCATTTTGAATTATGACGGAACGGGTCTCAAGATGAAGCTAATGATTTATGATTGAACAGTCGACTGGCTGGACAAAACCCTAGGAAAATTACCGTATCCTCCTTCAGCCTTCCCGAGGCCCATTGCCTGGAGATAAAGGAAAGAAACCAAATGGTGAATACGCGTTGCTCCGTGTGTGCAGACGCTCTGTTAGGGTTTAATTATTTTAGTATCTTCCTCTTCTGGCCTCGCGCAGTTCGTAACCTCCCCCACAATTTTGGAGCTCTGATCCGTCGAAATTCAAGAACCGTGAACACTCGAACGTCGATCAACTCGACGCTTCACGGCTTGAGCTGTTTGTTCATACAAATACCGTACATCAGATAAAAAAAAACTGGATATGGCGAAAAAAAAACAACACAACATCCAAAGAACATGGCAAACGAGAGGAAAAACAGCAACTCTGCGCTAATTTAATCTATTCAAATTGTACACATAAAATTAGGAGATTGAACGCCCCAACTTAGCACCCCGTGGATCCTCCCTTTCTTTCGTTTTCCCCTCCCTCAGCCACGGTTCTCCTTCTACTTCTTCTTGCCGTTGTACTTCGATACTCATAAACTTGGCCCGCTTTCCTCATAAGACGGCAATATGATTTGGCCAACGAATCGTCAAAACTTGGAATCACGGCTCAGCTTCAGCGTTGAAATCAACTCTACCATACTCAGACTCAGCTTGGCTCAACTCAACCCAGATCCAGACCCAGTTCGAGGAGGTTCCCCTGTTTCATTTTTTTTCCAACGTTTTGCTGTTGCTGTTGTCGATTCTCCCGCATCGGAAAGATTTGAGCCGGGGAGGCAGGCAGCAGATGAAAAAAAAAACGCTGAAATTAATTTTCTGTTTATTTCTTCCATATGATTTTTATGTTTCCTTGCTCCGGAGCTCTGATGTTGCTGCTGGTGCTGCTTCTTCGAAGTCTCGCGACTTGATCTTTTGCGTATTTCCCGGGATGGTCTCTCCGGACTATGTGTTCGATTTTGGACGTTGTTTTCACCAGTTTTTTTTTCTTTCTGTTTCTCTGGAGTTTTATTTATCCGCCCGTTTGCTGGGTATGATTTCAAGGTTGCATCGTTGGAAGGGCGATTGAAACATCCTCATCGTTCGTCTTCCAAGATGTTCCTTAAAATTAATAGGTCTTTTTGAAAACCTAAGCTACATCATTTGAGATCTGAGGTGTATATACGAACGCGTTGGAGTGTATGCATGTTTGTATGTACCATCAACCATCATCATCATCGGCACTCGATGTAGAAAGCAAAGTTTCGTATTGCTGCCCTGCACCCATTTACTCGTTCCAGTAAACATTGAAATTCAGCTGATGAGCCTCGAGAAGATTCGGGCTGGAGGAGGAAAAAGGGAGGAGACTGGAAAAAGAAGAAATGTTTAATATTTTGTCGTCTTGATTCTTTGGGAAAAACTGAACTGAAACGAATTTGTTAAAGAAAGCACCAAATTACAAGGTGGGAAAATAAACTTTTGTTAACTTTTTCCATCACCAGACAGACAAACGACTGAAATCATGGAAGAGTGTATAATCAAAACTCATTGCAATGGTTAGTATAATACTGCTACGAAATGGCTAAATATAGCGAAAAATATCGAAGTTCGAGGTTCGAAATTAGAGAGCAAAGCAGTACTAGACTAATCTCTTGGAAAATTGAATTTTTAAAATTTACCATTGGTGAGAAGTGTCAACTGATTAAATTATAACAAACTGCAGGAATCAACTTTTCTTTCTAACGTATCTCACTGAAATTATTTTTATACATACTTTTTAAAGTTCAAGCGCAAATAAAATTCCTAAGCCTTAGATTTTTTCTAGTGTAAAAATTCTAGAACTTGAAAAATCTGTTAATTTTCAAGAAAATTGTTAAATTGAATTGAAATTCTTTTTTGAAGTTTTTAATTGTTACAATTTTAAATTTGAAGCACAAAATACCGCTTATTGTAACTCAAATGGGGTTTCCGTAAAACTATGGCATCTGAAGACTCAAAACTTTTGATATCTAACCCTCAAAAATTATAGCAAATGAAAAAAAAAATTCATGTTTATCATTACATCTTAACGTATCAAGACTTTAAAATCTATAACTTTCATGCTAGATCAATTTTCTGGACATTGAACGATTTTATTTTGGAAATTTTACAGTGTTGCTATAAGGTGTTCAGCAAAGTTTGAATCAGAAAATCTTTCTGTTTGCTCCTTGTATTGAATTTTTCTTCACATTGCAGGAAACGAAAACCTGTGAAAAAGTTTTTGTCTCGATCAGTTACAATATCACAACATTATTGCAAAAACTGACAAATCAATGTTATGAATAACTTCTTTTCTTGACTTTTTGTGAGTAGTAAAAGTAAACATTTACTACCCATTTTTAATTAAATATTGCAAAAATTACTTTTTGCTCCCACATATTTTATCGATGCCTTTTGAATCACCAAGCATCAATGTAAAATTTGAGAAAATTTTGTTGATTTCTGAGTTAGCGCAACGCGTTTCAATTTTGCACGGAAATTTGTATGGAAGAAGAAATTTTTGCTAGAAATGAAGTGGGTCTTTGATTTTTGGTTTTAACTTGCAAAATTCCTCGCTGAATGATCATTCCGCTTCGCAGTTCGCTTCGCGCTTACTTTGTTTGTACCCCAATAATGTTTATTTTTTTATTTATTTACATAGTATTCCGTCTCACGACATAACTTGACGAACATAATTCCTAAAATTCACTCGGTGCATGGCAACCGTCCTCCAATTCCTCGGGCACCCCACGTTCGCCAGATCACGCTTTACTTGGTCTAACCACCTCGCTCGTTGCGCCCCCGCTCGTCTTGTTCCTACCGGATTCGTAGCGAACACCTGTTTTGCAGGACAGTCGTCCGGCATTCTCGCAACATGTCCTGCTCAGCGTATCCGGCCAGCTTTCACCACCTTCTGGATACTGGGTTCGCCGTAGAATCGCACGAGCTCGTGGTTCATCCTTCGCCTCCACACTCCGTTCTCCTGTACGCCGCCAAAGATGGTTCTTAACAGTCGTCGCTCAAATACTCCGAGTATACGCAGGTCCTCCTCGAGCAATATCCATGTCTCGTGCCTGTAGAGAACAACCGGTCTAATGAGCGTCATATACAGGTTACACTTCGTGCGAGGGCTAAGTTGCTTGTGGAGTCCATAGTAGGCACGACTTCCGCTGATCATTCGCCTCCGGATCTCACGGCTGGTGTCATTGTCTGCGGTCACCAGTGAGCCGAGATAGACAAAGTCTTCGACTATCTCCAGCTCGTCGCCGTCCATCGTGACCTTGTTATTACTGGACAAGCGGGTTCGGTCGGTCTCGGATCCGCAGGCCAGCATGTACTTCGTCTTGGAAGTATTAATCATCAACCCAATCCTTCCTGCTTCGCGTTTCAGTTTTCGGTAGATCTCCTCCACCGCCGCAGATGTTCTGCCGACTATATCAATGTCGTCATGTACCCCAAGAAACATTTGTTAAATTGACAAGGATAGTTACAGCAGTAAAAACCAACAACCTTTAAAGGGGGCAAACAGCTAAACACTTCACTGACTGGTACATATAAACTTTTACTTGAACATGAATCAGCTGAAAGTATGATCTTTAAATTTTCTGTACACTGATTTCGTTTGACTCTTACTAGTTCTTTCTTTATTTTACACACTTTGAAATGTTATGACACTTTTCTCTCCAAATCAAGGCTTAATCCCCCGAAAAATTTGCCTAAACACTTTTTTTATCAGCCGAATGATCTGCCAAAAAATTCGCATATTTCACGGCATCTGGGCACTGTCGTGTCCAATCACCTTTTTATCACGAGATATTCATAATTTTCTTCATAATTCGAACACGCGATATTACAAATAAGTGATTTCTTTTTAAGGTCTCTCCATAAACGCTATAAACTGATTCTTGACTTTCTTTTTTCAAACTATGAGCTCTCTTTACCTCATTGAGATAGCTGATAGCAATAATATCTCTCAGTTCACAATTGTGTTATCCTTTTTTATTTCTTTTTCAACATTCTGAACGGGATCCCTAAATAAGTCTAATCGTTGATGTTTCCAGAAAGGTCATCTTTTATTATTGTTATTTCACCATGAACTGATTTTTTTTATTTATTTCTATACGCTCTATCAATATTTTCAACATGCATATATCTTTCCCAATTAAAACTCCATCCATTCAATTATTAGCTCCCACATTTTTGCTCTATTTTTCTCCATTGTGGTAACTGCTTCCACACGTTTATTTTACATTTGGTGCACAATTAAGATTCTCATAATTTTGAACATCCTGACACTGCCCACTGTCCCCCAAAAATAAATACGCGTGCGTCCCTCAAAAGTCATGGCTTACTTTTCCGGACAACTCCTTTTCTTGACCTTAACACTGGAACTGGATATCGAGAATTCAATACATTGCAGTCATTTGTCCTCGATATCAACGAATCAACGACCGCGCAGTATCAAAATGTGATTGACGCCAAAATCAAATGAAAGTGGAACAGTATGTTCCCCCTAAACGTTAAAGGTCACCTTGTTTGAAACTTTCAAAAAATATGAAATGTCTACAGGAAACGGTTGTTTTCTTTTTTTGAGAAAAAGATTTATATTTCGAAAAATCTCAGAAAAAATCTAATCTTCAACGTTCAAAATGGATATCAACTGTGATGTTATGATTTTTCAAAACAAAATCATTGTTCTTACATGAACTTTGCACCGGTTCGGACACTTAGAAACTCGCGGATTCGAAATAAAACACTAAATTACTTCGATTTAGATTCGCGGCGGTTTATTATTGCGGAGGGTTTTGATTCGACGGTGGTTTAATTTGGACTGTGTTGCTGCTTGCTGCTGCTGTTTCAGTCAGCTGTTTTCGGCAACATAAACTAATACCAACGCAACTGCAGAACTGTCACGCCGTGCGATGTTTTTCGCTGGGGGTGCTCAAGCATTTTAACTTGTCGATATTTTCGCTATCTTTCTCTAACATATACCGCCCGCCTTGAAATATCTTTTCAACCCTTCTCGCTTACTCTAATGTTATACAAAAATAATTCGTTTTGTTTTGATTTCAGTTTCTGCATGAAAACGGTACTATGTGCTACAAGCTAA
Source organism: Uranotaenia lowii (assembly GCF_029784155.1). Lineage (NCBI taxonomy): Eukaryota > Metazoa > Arthropoda > Insecta > Diptera > Culicidae > Uranotaenia > Uranotaenia lowii. Next base: position 396,733,217 of record NC_073692.1, read on the forward strand.
AATTTGCTTCTGTTGTGAGTTGTGGTAAAAATATTGTTCGCTAATCGGCAGTGTGTGATAATTGGTGATTGTGTGAGCCGCTGATTTATGTACGATGGGTCCCGTTGGCTGCTGCATATACGTGACCAGCTGATGTTAATGATGTACACTGCGACGACTGCGACCTGCAGTGGAGATACGGTTACCAGTAAGTTGATTTTGAAAACCTTCGTTGAATGATGAAACTGATTTCGGTCGTTTCGCTGTTTTTAGGATGTGCTGATTTCAGTTGACTGCTGTACTGTTGGTGAATTCATAACTGCGTTGATATTCCGCGATAACACCGATGTGTGATTGGACTCGATGACGTGCGTTGATCAGTAAACGGGTGACCTGGTAGAATGAAGTGCGCTTTGTAAACTGTTGAATTACAAATTTGAAGGAAAACTTGCCTGGTGCGGAGGCCAGTGGGCCTCCGCGGACGCCTCAGACGCTTCCGTTCCTCCCTTGGTGGTGTATTCAACAGTTCGATGTCCATGTACGAGGTCTTCTGCCTGAGCTGCGCGTGACAATGCTGGCCAGGCCTGCCGGACGCTGCTCTGCTTGGACGAGAAGGTTGATTGGTACATGTCAACCTTGTTTTACGGTAGGCGCACTGCATCACTAGGAGGACCATCCTCAAATTCGAACGTGCACAATGTTGTGCTGGCGCTTAACGCCTCTGATAGTAATGCTGTACTGGCGCTTAACGCCTCTGATAGTAATGCTGTACTGGCGCTTAACGCCTCTGATAGTGAAACCTTACGTTTCATTCTGACACAATTAATCTGACTCAATAAATCTGAAGGAAAACAGTATTCTGATGGAATTTTTCTAATAAACATAACATGTAGCATGCTCACAATGTTAGATCGGACATAAACAGTGTACATTCAATTATATTTAACTGAATTTTGACTTGTGATCTTCATACTTAGAAGAATTCAAATACAAACTCAAATCTGACGAAATCTAACTCGGTTATTCTTTCTCTGATGTGACATCGTTATCACGAATTGGCAAGATGCATATCTTCGAAATGCCTCTTTGGTAACTTCCAGATTGCGTTCGAACAGTTACAACTCTGACATTACCATCTGATCCAGGGTGAATTTCTGACACTCTTCCAATTGCCCACTGTAATGGCGGTAAATTTTCCTCTTTTAGGACTACCATCGTCCCGACCTTGATATTATCTCGCTGCTTGGACCATTTTGTTCTGTTATGCAGATCAGACAAGTATTGAGTTGACCATCTTTTCCAAATACCTTGAGCAGTTTTCTCCATTCTGTGCAGAATGTTTAGGCGATTATCAGGCGTGTCTTCCCAGTTCTGCTCTGGGGGTGCGGTGAGCGATTTTTGAACTAAAAAATGACCTGGTGTAAGTGCTTCGAAATCGTTCGGGTCATTACTGCACGGAGTAAGCGGACGTGAATTTAAGACAGCCTCGATTTGGACAGTAACAGTTTGCAACTCTTCTTAACCAAATGTGCGGGAACCAAGTGCGCGTTTCAAGAGAGATTTGAATGATTTCACTGCAGACTCCCAAAGCCCGCCAAAATTGGGTGATCGAGCTGGGATAAACTTAAATTCAATCCCCTGGTTTGCTGAGTGCTTTACAACCGATCCTTGAAAACTTTTCTCGCTGAGTAGGTTGGAAAGTTCGTCGAGTTTCCGTTTGGCTCCTACAAAATTTCTGCCATTATCGCACATAATCAAGCTTGGTGTGCTTCTTCGGCCACGAAACCGTTTGAAAGTGGCAAGAAACCCATCTGTTGACAAATCTGACGCGACTTCAAGATGCACAGCTTTCGTAACCAGACACACATAAATGGCTACAAATACCTTCACCGGGCGACATCGACGTTGGGGGTAAGTGACAAGGAATGGGCCGCAGTAATCTACTCCCACACGTTGAAATACTGGGTTTTGTGTCACTCTTTCCGGGGGTAAATCAGCCATAAGCTGCTCTTGAATTTTGGGTCTAGCACGAAAACAACGTACGCAATTATGGATTACTGACCGAGCCAAACTGCCTGCATGAATTGGCCAAAACTTCTGACGAACTGTTGCGATCAAAAGCTGCTGTCCAGCGTGAAACAACTTCTGATGGTAATAAGACATGACTGATCTGGTAAGCGGATGTTTGTAGTCTAAGATAAACGGATGTTTCCTAGTTTCAGAGATTTCTGCATTCTCTAATCGACCACCGACACAAATTATTCCATTTATCATGCGTGGATTGAGAGACAGCAACTTTGAACTGGCTGAAATCTGACGGTTATTCGACAAATCTGTATATTCTTTCGGAAAACTTTCTTTTTGGGACAATCTGACTAAGCACTGAAGGGCTTCTTCTAACTCTGAAGCTGACAAATATCCGACTTTTCTGTTACTGTTGTTGCACTTTTGCGCATTGAAGCGAAATCGCAAAAAGTACGCGGTCAACCGAATTGAATCTACAAGTGAGGCTCTCAATTCAAATATCTCATTGGTTGTCAAAGAATCAGCGACGGCAGTGACAGCTCCTCTCTCTTCGAGCATGGAACTGGGTATTTCTGGGCAAACTTGTTGAGGTTGAGGCCAATGCGATTCCTCCAATCGTAACCAACTGGGACCATGAAACCAAAGAGACTGATACTGTAACTGAGCGGGGGTCATTCCTCGCGATATGATATCCGCTGGGTTTTCTGTGCCTGCGACATGACTCCACACGCCCGACCGTGTAATATGCTGGATTTCGGACACCCGATTTGCCACAAAATTAGTCCATCTTGACGGTGAAGATGCAAGCCAACATTTGACTATCATCGAGTCTGTCCAGAAAAACGATTTGAAAGAAGACAGCTCCGTGCCTTTCACGAGCTTCTCAAACAGGTGAGCAAGCAGTAATGCAGACGACAACTCCAACCTTGGAATTGACTGACGTTTCTTCTTTTTCTGGAGATTCTCTAAAGGAGCGACTCGTGATTTTGAGGTCATCAATTGAACAACAGTTTCACCCGATTCTGACACAGTTCTGACATAAATACAGGCCCCATAGGCCTTCTCTGACGCATCACAAAATCCATGTATTTGTAATGAACTGACATTTTTACTGACACCCACCCATCGTGGTACTGACACATTATCTAACCCAATCAAATTTCTTCTGTATTCATCCCAAGCGCTCTTTAAATCTTCGGTAAGCTCATCATCCCATCCGCATTGAAGTTTCCAAAGTTCTTGGACGAAAATTTTTGCCTGAATAATCACAGGACCGACTAATCCCAATGGATCAAATAACTTGGAAACATCTGACAAAATTGACCTTTTCGTAATGGGTGCTGAACTCTTCCAACTAGGGGTACTAAACCGAAAAACATCTGACTCTGGTTCCCATAACAATCCCAAAGTTTTCACCGGTGAGCTTGATGAATCAAGCTCCAAAACCGAACGTTCATCTCGAAGATTTTCAGGGATTTCTAAGAGTATTTCTGAGCTGTTCGAAACGTATTTTCGCAAAGACATACCTGCTGAGTCCATTAACTCTGACATTTCTTTGACTAACTGTACACCTTCTTCGATACTGTCAACTCCAGCAAGCATATCATCGACGTAGAAACAACGACTCAAAATCTTCGACGCTAAGGGATGAGTTTTAGAACCCTGATCGGCTAGGACTTGCAAACACTTTGTTGCCAAGTAAGGCGCTGACGCTGTTCCGTAAGTTACTGTTAACAACTCGTAAGTGCGAAGGGGTTGATCGGTGGAGTCTCGCCAAAGAATTCTCTGCAATTTTTGGTCTGATTTCTGAACTTGGATCATACGGTACATTTTGGCAATATCTGCCACAATCGCAAACTGACACAATCTGAATCGCAATACAATATCGATCAGCTCATCTTGTACAACCGGGCCAACCATAAGCGCATCATTTAAAGAAACTCCTGTCGACGACTTACAGGAAGCGTCGAAAACCACCCGTAACTTTGTCGTGGTGCTTTCGGGCTTAAGAACAGCGTGATGCGGCAAATAGTAGCAAACTTCATTTAACTGACATGAGCTGACGATAACTTCTGACATATGACCAAGACTCTGATATTCATGAATAAATTCAGAATACAACCTTTTCAGCTCAGAATCCATTGACAATCGTTTCTCCAAACTCAAAAACCGTTTCGTGGCGATAACTTTAGAATCTCCAATCCGATTCAAAAAACCTTCTTTTTTAGGCAAAGTTACAACAAACCTTCCTAACTCATCTCTGACAGTAGTATTCTTAAAAATCTCTTCACAAGCTGACTCTTCAATCGACTGAACGCTGCGAACATGACATGTTTCGAGCTCCCAAAAACGTGTAAGCTGATCTTGAATATCACCGACTGAACAAACATAAACTTCTGACTGAGAAACTGAATTTTGATTATTGGGCAATCTACCAGACACAATCCATCCAAAAACTGTATTCTGTAATGTGGGTCCGTTCTCTAACGGCTTCATTCTTCCATCTGACAATAAATCCATATAAAATTCGGCTCCAATAATAACATCAATTGGACCAGACTCATAAAACCCAGGATCTGCTAAACAGGCCGAACTCGGCAGCGTAAGGATCGAAGGATCAAAAGCAGCAGTAGGCAGATCAACTGTTAACCTTGGCAGTACAAAAAATTGCATCCATTCTTTAAACTGAGAAATTCTGGGGGATCTGGAACCAACTTCTGCGGAAACTAACTTCGTTGAAACCATTTGAGACGAGCCGATGCCTTGCACCGACAAAAACGTTGGGGTTTCATGGAACTTAAGTCGTCGAGAGAATTCACGTGTCATTAAACAATGCTGAGAACACGAATCTAGCAGCGCACGTGCCAGAAGTGTATTTCCAAAACGATCCTTGACTCGTATCATCGCCGTGGACAGTAAAATATTACGAGACGGTGTAAACGGAAGTGCTACGTAATTCTGACTTGTGGTGGCTTGTGCGTTGTCTGGATTTGTGTTTGTGTTGTGTGAGTGGGTTTGTGCATGCTGTGTAGTGGTGTGCGCATGCTGTACTGGTCTTGAGTTGTGTTGTTGCTGTTGATTCATTGGCTGCGGTTGCGGTTGAAACGGTATTTGTTGCGCCGAACGCGTTTGACTCTGCTGTCGGTATTGTGCCGAAAACTGCGGCTGTGGAACGGAGGATCTAGAATGTAACATACTGTGGTGCTTCTGCTGACAATGATGGCAAGAACCTCGTTCACAATTTCGGTAGAAGTGGCCTGGCATCAAACAATTCCGACACAACTTGTTTCGAATGGCAGCATCCATTCGCTCGGGAACCTTCATCCGTTGAAATTTGCCACACTGGAACGGTGAGTGCCATGGATCTGCACAGAACGGACAACGTGAAACTGATCTGATGGTTGTATTACAAACTGTTGATCTCGTCTGACGGGCTTCGGATGGTGGATTTCTTGCAGAGGTGATTGATTGGAGAACAGAGCAGTGACCTTGCAAGAACAGAAGCAGCTCATCGTACGTTGGGACCTCCTTAGACCCGTAATGCGTCTCCCATTGGCGCAATGTTGCAGAATCTAGTCTAGAACACAACATGTAGGCTAATATTGTGCTCCAAGACTCCGTTGGCTCTCCGATTTTCTGTAACATCATCAAGTTTTTCTCAAACTCGCTGATGAGGAAGTTCAGACCGTCATAATTCTCCTTTTTAAGCGGTTCGAGGGCGAAAAGAGCGTCGAGATGAGCCTTCACAATCAGCTTCTTATTTTCATAACGAACTTGCAAAGTTTTCCAGGCGACGTCGTAGTTTGCCTCTGAAAGCTCAATGTTGTTGATTTCCTTAAGTGCATCACCCTGTAGAGAGGAACGAAGGTATGTAAACTTATCCATTGACGTCAGATGCTCGTTGTCATGGATAAGGCTTCGAAAGGAATCCCGGAATGTAATCCACTCTCTTATTTTTCCACTGAAGGACGGCAAACGTATCTCTGGCAGCTTTACTCTTGAAGTATTCCCTGACGCAGACTGACTCTGACTGTTGCTGGTTGTGTTCACACCTAAGGCATCCTTATCACCTTGGAGTCTAAGGAGGTCACCTCGGATGGCGAAGTATCGGTCATCGAATTGCTGTAGAACCTTGTCGTTTTCCTCTTCACGTTGCTTGGCAATCTCTCCTTTGACTTCGCTGTCAGCATCTTTCTGTTCTTTCTCATCCGCTTCATCCAGCAAAAGTTCAATTTTGCTCCGTATTTCAAAAAACTCACTGTACACAGTATCAATCACATGCAATCTCGAACTTAATTGACACCGATCACTATCAATCTGATAGGTTTGGATGAATCTATCCGTACCATCAAAAATGACATATAACTGCCGTTCACGTTTTAGCAAAGCCTTCAGCGTACTTTTAGACATTGCTACACTTTTAAATATCTGACACTGCACCAAATATGTTACACTGTACTAATTTTTTACTGACCGAATAATCAACTCGACGTTCCACAGTACCGCGACGAAAAACTGACAACTGGCAACCCTATTGACAGCAGCGAGGGGGAGGCAACCGATAGAGAACAGCAAAGTGAAATTATGCGGCGAAATCCTAGACCAATAACAGCGTACAAGGCTCACACCACATGCAACAAACCAAGACTTACTCACATGCAAAATCTTTATTTTTTCTACTCAGGTAGGCCACATGCATCAAGCCACCAATCGTACACTTTACCAAACTCGTTTGATTAAAAACTTCTCCTGATCCGTTGTTAACAGCTGATCCAATTAATCACTCCAAACCATACAGCATTTATATGCAGCAGCAACCGCGATGGCGTTTCAGCGTCGTCTCTCCTGGGGCAGCGATGGCGAATACGGCGTCGAAAATGGTTCACACAATCCGTGAACAATAGCGCTTTCGATCCAACAATCGGCAATCCACGGGGCTTCCACAAATGTCCTTAATTCGGCTTCGAAGGACCAAAATGTTCTTACATGAACTTTGCACCGGTTCGGACACTTAGAAACTCGCGGATTCGAAATAAAACACTAAATTACTTCGATTTAGATTCGCGGCGGTTTATTATTGCGGAGGGTTTTGATTCGACGGTGGTTTAATTTGGACTGTGTTGCTGCTTGCTGCTGCTGTTTCAGTCAGCTGTTTTCGGCAACATAAACTAATACCAACGCAACTGCAGAACTGTCACGCCGTGCGATGTTTTTCGCTGGGGGTGCTCAAGCATTTTAACTTGTCGATATTTTCGCTATCTTTCTCTAACAATCATTAATAAACCATGCCGGCATCTAACTCGGCATCTTCTCTATAAGAGGGTGTCCACGATTAAATTGCCACACAATGAAATAGCTCTTACTTTTTAAATGTTGGGTAGAATTTAATGAAAATTTAGGTGGATTTAGTTCATAGTGAATTGTTAACATCTTGCATGTTTTAAAGTTCTGTGATTAAAACTCGCGGAAATGAAGTCAAAAGAACAGCTCGTGCGTGATGAAATCTTGCGCATTCATCACGAGAACAAGGATCTCTCGCATCATTCCATAGACAAAACGTTCTTTAGTTCTAATTATTTAGTTTAAGTTTTTTATTATCAGTTCTTATAAATAAATAATTAATTTGTTAATCATTAAAATGGATCTCTTCAAAGGAATATTCTTCCACTGAGATTCATTGAGTAAAATTCTCTTTTGTTTTTTCATACTTAAAAAAAAAAAACGTTGGAAATAGCGAATTCCCCGGTGTCACGAGTGATTAAGCGGTTCGAAGAGATTGACCTCCGATCGGAAGCTCAGAAGTGAAGGAAAAAGTATTCCGTACAACAACAAACATCACAATCGCGTGGTTGGGGCCTTCAACCGAAACCCGAACGCCTCCGTTCGGGATGGGGCTAAGAAGCTGCACCTAAGCCGAAGTTTTGTCCAGGAGGCCAAAATTAGGGCGGGGCTTCGAACGTTCAAGGTACAAAAGGCCCCTAATCGCGACGAGAAGCAGATCAAGTCCGCCAAAACCCGTGCCAGGAAGTTTTACCTCAACATGCTGACGAAAGTTGGATGCTGCATCATGGGCGACGAAACATATGTGAAGGATGACTTCAAACAGATCCCCGGCAACCTGTTGTTCACGGCCAAGGATAAGTTTAGCGTTCCGGAGCATGTCCGCACTCAGAAGATGTAAAAATTTGCGAATAAATTCCTTGTTTGACAAGCCATCTGAACGTGCGGGAAGCGGAGTGCACCTTTTGTGACCCAGGACATGATGAACGGACAGGTGTGCATGAACGAGTGCCTCCAGAAGCGGCTGCTTCCTCTCTTGAAGGCCCACAACGTCCCAACAATCTTCTGGCCGGATATGGCCTCATACTACTACTCCAAGGACGTGCTGAAGTGGTATGCGGACAATAAGGTCATTTTCCTGCAGAAAATGTTCAACTTTCCCAACAATCCGGAGCTCCGCCCTATCGAGAAGTACTGGGCGATTATGGAGCAGCACCTTCTTAATCGACCTAAGGTAGTGCAGACAGTTGAGGTACTGAAGAAAGTTTGGGTTTACTTGCTAAAAATGGTTGATTCACAGGTTGTCAAAATCTTATGGTCGGGGTTAAGGCCAAGGTGCAGGCATTTGCGTATGGACTGTAAATAATATACGAGAAAAATAGTAAAATAAAGTTTAAAAGTTATTTTTTCAATCCCTGATAATTTGATTGCAATCGGATGAAAACTTGAATTTGTCGAAATAATTTTATGTGTGGGAGTTTCATCATGGACACTCTTTATGGAAACAGGCAATACACATTAAGTATATGCTTGTGTTGTGTTACACTAACACCACTAACACCACTTTGTTGCACTTAGTTCAAGCTTCAATGTGATTTATTAGTTTTAAAAATCCATTTGCACGTTTTAGCAATAAACGCTCGTGAAGTTGAGAAAAAATAAAACTTAAAGTTGCAATAAGTTGGCTAGCGAACGTCGTAATATATTGAAATCTTGTTAAAAACATGTAATTTAAATGCCCCAACAAATGTCCAGAACGTCTCATTCATGTTAATCCTCATCTAACTATAGTTAAGTTTAAAAAACAGACTTTTAAAATAAAATCTTCATTACTCTGCTTTGAAAATAGATAGAGTTTGATGTATTCAACAAAATTTCATATTCCCACGTACTCTTAACTTTGTAGTTTAAAGTTAAGCTCTATCTATTGAAATAATAAAGTTAGAATTTTTAATTTAATTTATAGTGGACTTTTACTAACTTTTGATACTTTCAAGTTATGAGGCATGTTTAAAGGAGCAAATGTTCTGAAGACACTTAAGAGATAAGATGAAAGACAGAACGCTAGGAAAGAAGTTCCACTTTTAGCCCTTTTGGACCAATGCGTACTGGTGTGAGAGCAAATTTTAAATGGATACACTTTCATTGTAAACACTCAATAATTGAGGAGAAAACCCCATTTAATTGGAAAAATTGCTAAATTTTGAGTTTCACACAATCTAACATCTTGAAATTCATTCTACGAATATTCTTTTTGACAGAACTGTCATTTTGATTATGTTACCAAGATTTTATTTACTTAAAAAGCCAAAGTGATTACACAGCATCATAAACAAGGTTAGTTGAAAAACAAAAAAAAAACATTTTTCTTTGAAAAATTAACTCATTTTGAAGTGTTGAAATATTCTTTTAGTTTACCGGCTCATGTTTTCGAGCTATATAACATTAACATTAACATTAAAAAAATATAGGAGTTTTTTTTGTTAATTTTTCAAAATAAAAAATAACAATATTATAATCGATTATTAACGAGCATTCAAATGGATTTAACAGATTGGCTAACATGCTACTTTTACGTAGTTAACACTAGAAGGACCGGCAAATTGAATATACCTATTCGGACCGTGACCAGTCAAAATGACTGGTAAAGGGGAAATTTTTTCTATCATAATATTTAAAATATTTTTCTTTTGAAATTGTTTTGTTATTTATTCGATATCATTTTTGTTATAAAACGGAAATATTTTTTCACCATGGGTGCACAGAATCACCTCATTTTGGCATAGTTGACGAATGCGTGTATGTCATAAAATGAATATTTCAAATAACAACCAAAAAGTTAAAACACATTATCAATCTAATTATAAAATAATGTTAGATGGCTATGGATATTGACCATGGGTGCACGGTTTCACTTCAATTTTGTTTTAGTAGATGATTTCTAGCATCCATCGCTCTGAAATTTTTCAACACATTGCCTTTAAATTATACCTGATATTGTAGGTTTTGAAGTATATTTTTTCTATAAGTAGAGCAATTTACCATGGGTGCACGGACTCACCGCTATTCATCCAAAATCAATTTTTTAGCATGCTAAAGGTAAAGAATAAAGACTTTTATAGATTCAAATAAAAATTTGTGTTATATACATGGTTTTTCACTATGGGTGCACGGATTCACCGCGTTTTAATCAAATATTGGACTTTTTGCAAATTTTTAAAAAACATTTTTACAAATCTTAACTAAACCAAAGTCGGAACCATGTCTTTCATGTTCAGACATAATGATTAAAATAACGATTTTTATTTAAAGTTCCGTTTTTTCATTCCTGGAAAAGAAATATTTCAATTTTATCTTGAAATAATAAATTTATTTATTTTTTATTACAAAACAGGTTTTTGCAATCGTACATTTATCTGATAAGATCTGATCAACGTCCAAGAACTTGGAAAACGCTTACCATGGACCGAGTGAGTATAGGGATTATATGCATCAAGTTATGTCGTGCGACGAAAAACAGTAAAAATAAAAATAATGAATCAACATTGTCAAATGTACACGTTGATTTGTTTTTCCTTAACAGTTTTTAAATTGACGAATATTGAATTTCAAATACCTATCATGTCTAACTCAAAAATATGTTGTGTTCTGAAGCAAGTTGAAAACTATTTCACTCTATATAATTTACAACGGTGAATTTGCAGCCATTCCGTGCACCCATGTTGAAATATCCGCATCCGATGTGGTCTATCAGATAGGCTGGCGCGAGTTTGGTATAGGTATGCCAGGCGTACTGGGTTCGATTCCTTGTGTCGGCAAGAAAATTCTTGGGTTCAAACCCCATAAGTTTTCGACAGGTAAGATGTGTTTCCTCTTATAATAACAATATTCAATCAGTTGCCAGCTGGCCAGGTATATACACGGGTGCCGGAATACCTGTAAGTGAACTTGCATTGGAAATTTGTCGAGCCTAATAATCTAAGAATGCATGTGAATACATACTTGGGCAGAAACTGTGGTGAATCCGTGCACCCATGGTGGATAACCAACATATAAGAATATATTGTGCAACCGTGTTGAAATATCATTTTAATTATTCAGTTTCATAGCTGACGTCTTCAAATTTGAAGAAGTAAGTACTCAATTCATAATTATTTTACTCATTCTACTTTAGTATAAAACATATTTATCACCTTAAACTACTCGATTACTCGAATGGACATGTATTAAATCTAACATAACTTTTACAAATCTTGTTGAAATTTCGCCAAATTTTGACAGAAAGTTCGATTATAGTTGAGCAACAAAACAGATCAAAAAAATTGGGAGTCAAGTGCTTAAAGCGCCACACAGCGGCCAATCCGATAACTTTTTCTTCAAATCTTCACGACTTCGCATCGAAAATCAATAATTTCATAACGAATGACACACTTCTGCCCACCATAAATCAACTAGGACTCATTGTCTTGAATGTAGCTTGCAAATGAAACCAAAAGCAAGCGAAATATTTTTATCTTGTTTGAGTTATAAGGTTGAGAATTTTACCAGTCATTTTGACTGGTCACGGTCCGAGTGTCCATGGCGAAATTTTTCTCGCTTACTAAAAGAGATAGTGAAATAAAAAATACCCAGTTTTGTAGAAATTCAAAATTCATGAAAAGCCGTATTTTTTGCGAATTTTTAAAGCGAAGTATGCAAAAGATATTCAACAAACAAAGTGTCCAACCAGTCATTTTGACTGGTGTGGTCTTTCTAGTGTTAAAAGTCAAATTTTCGTGATTTTCACATGACTCCCTTTAGCGAATTTTCATCTCAATCCGATGAATAGTTACGTCAATAACGTTGAAATAATGTAAGTGTAGAATTGTCGACCCCCTTAAAAAGGGTTCATCCAAAGATTTGAGAATATTTTTCACCATTGCTGTCCATGACAAATTCCCATGCAAAAATTCTGCTCTCTAGGTATACTGTGTAAATCGTAGGCAACAAACAAATAGAAATGGGTATTTATTGTATATAGATCTTCAGTATCAAAAATACGAAATCTTTGTAATTTAAATGTTGATTTTTGACATTAATATTAGATTTATATGGTTTGTCCAGTTCTAAGAAGTTTATTCGAAAAAAAAAATTCAACACTTTGTATATTGAATTACTTTTGAATGCATGGATTTAAATCGATGAAATTATCAACAAAACTATCTGGTAATCTGATGTTTACATGTGCAAATTTTTGTGATGTTTTGTCAGGTGATTTTTGAGATAGCATCCAATGAAGAAATTTTTCGACTTTAACTTTCCGGCAACACGTGTGCCATCTTGAATGCCTTCTATGAACCACCCTTTTTGTCAAATCAAAGCTATTTTTGATTACGGTATCTGTTTCCTGAAGCTTGACCTTCGAAGTAACTCAGAATTTTTAAATTTGGTAGAAGGTCTAACAAATTTAACCGATTGTCCTCCTTTGGCACAAAAACAACATATTCTACTTTTTATCGCTCCACCACTGTTTCTACGTAATGGCATGATTTCAGGTCCAATTTAAACAGAATATAAACTTTGTGGAACCTATTGAAGTGAGACTCGTCAACGGAAAATTTCTGGTTGGAATTGTGCCAGGAGACCGCGAAAGGGTTCATTTTACTGTACATAACGATTTTTTTCAAAATGTCTCCCCACTAGCAGTCCAAATATTTTGCGCACGATTTGACCACCGTGTTTAGTTTATTTTACCTGTGGGCAGGTTTTCTACTTCGTTGAAATTAAGTTAGGCCTATTTAGACGCTAGACGAACCAGTCAGAAAAATTTGACTTTTTTTTATCACTTCCTCTATTCATATTTTCGGATTGATCTTGAAAAACCCCTCAATCTCCTCTCACTTCATGGAATCAATTGTCTTCACTTTTATTAAAATTTAAGCTCACTATTGGATCTCTCTGCATTTTTTTTTTCGAATACACTTCTTATGCTTATAATCTTCTTGTTAACGCTTAAAAAATGTGAATAAAAATCTGCTTCTATAGCTTAAAGAAAGATTATCTATAGCTAGACTCAGGTCTCAGAACTTTGGTCTAAGGTCTCAGTGTTTAAGCCTCAGAATTCAGGTCTCAGGTCCCAGGTTTCTGGTCCCTGTTCTAAAGTCTGGCTTCAGGTCGAATTTCAAGTTTTAAGTTACAAGTCTTATAACCAAGGTCATAGATTTCAAGTCTCAATTTTTATGACCCAGGTCTCAGGTCTCAGGTTTTAGATCTCAGGTCTCAGATTTTAGATCTCAGGTCTCAGATTTTAGATCTCAGGTCACAGATTTGATGCTGCATGCTTCAAAGCTGATCCCAGTCCCACCTTTAAACATTTTAAGGTGTTTTTGAATTGTGCGAAATGTCCTTAGAAGTTAACAAGAGTTCTTAATTTTAACCCCTTGTAAACAAGCTTATTTATAACTCCATAGTCACAATTCATTTCAAATGTGGTTTTAGAATGTATTTTAAGACACAAATGAACAAAAAAAAAAGATAGAATATCGAGAATTGTAACAAATATTAAGGCAGAACTCCACGTTTTTGCAAGGAAGCGACAAATTAACATTAATATAAAATTTGCACTCCTTTTAAAAAAAAATTAGAAGAAAAATCTTGTCATTAGTTTTTTAGAGTAAATTTGATAGTAAAACATTCAACAAACATAATTATCTGCAATTTTGCAGATAGAAAAGTTGTAGTACTAATCATATAAATCCATTAGGGCTAAGAATATTCTTGCAAATGGTAATTGCCAAGTTTTTCCAACGCTGGGAAACAACCTAGCGCAGAATGTTTTGAAACAACTAGTGAGATAGCAAATTTTTTCCGGTAGTGGGCTTTTTCCTTCTTCCGATTCTGCCTGTAGGATGCCCGTTTCTACAATTTCAAACGCTCCAAGAAGTTATTCAATTGCTTCTCGAAACAGCAATAATTACCTGCAATGACCTAGCAATTGACTTTGAGAATTTTTTTCTGCTTGTTTCTTCGCACAAGTTTTGCTTTCCTCGGTGTTTTTTCGGTACTTATTTAGCACATTTTCTGTACCCCATTTGTTTTTCAACGAAACGGCATTGCAAGTAGCAAAGAAAAAAGACCGAGAAAAACAAGAACACCCGAAAGCAGCCCCGGAAATTGAAGGTCAAAGCTAACATCAAACCTGACGATCAGCCGACAACAATCGCGATGTTATTTTTCGGGGTCTTCTGTTCTGCTAGGTTAGGTATTACTCTCTCTCCCTCTGTGTGTGTGTTTCTCTTTGATGTCGGCCCCAGCATTAGTATTTTTCGTTACCCGTTTTTCCTACTCATTAGAGGAACAGCGTTTCAGTTGCTGAAATCTGGATTAACACCTTCAAAAGAAGAAAAACGCACGCAGCAAAGCGACGCGGTGTGGCGGGTGGTGATTTAGATTTTATCTCTCTTCTCTGCGGTTTGGGGAGGTGGATTTTCTTTTCTAATGCTGTTTTTTGTTGTTGTTCACGAACCGAAAGATATAATTTACGAGAGTGGTCCATTATTGTTCGCCTTTGGCGTTCTATTTTTCCTAGGCCTAAAAGTGCTGGATGAAAATTCAAGCCTTTACTTTGGCGCTGGAGGCCGAAAAATGTTACTTGTTTTATCTGGTAGCTTATCGACGAATGAAGATTTTCATCTCGTTCAAAGATGAATTAAGTTGTACAGTATAAAAATGAGGTAGCAAAACAATTTTCAACGCGTATCTTGGCCGGACAAATCCATGAAATTTTCTATTAAAACCTGACAAAATCCAAGCATTTGACTTCAAAATTGACGACTAAAAACCGGGCAATATCCAGGCAGATTTAGTCAAAACTCAGAAATTACTCAACAAAAAAAATTTTTGTTTTGTTATTTTCAAAGTTTATCGACCGATTTAAAATCGTACAGATTTAACACTTTCATAAGACCTTTCATGATAAGGATCAGACTTGATCATTTGTGTTATTTTTGTCATTTTTTTCATTTTTGTCATTTTTGTCATTTTTGTCATTTTTGTCATTTTTGTCATTTTTGTCATTTTTGTCATTTTTGTCATTTTTGTCATTTTTGTCATTTTTGTCATTTTTGTCATTTTTGTCATTTTTGTCATTTTTGTCATTTTTGTCATTTTTGTCATTTTTGTCATTTTTGTCATTTTTGTCATTTTTGTCATTTTGTCATTTTTGTCATTTTTGTCATTTTTGTCATTTTTGTCATTTTTGTCATTTTTGTCATTTTTGTCATTTTTGTCATTTTTGTCATTTTTGTCATTTTTGTCATTTTTGTCATTTTTGTCATTTTTGTCATTTTTGTCATTTTTGTCATTTTTGTCATTTTTGTCATTTTTGTCATTTTTGTCATTTTTGTCATTTTTGTCATTTTTGTCATTTTTGTCATTTTTGTCATTTTTGTCATTTTTGTCATTTTTGTCATTTTTGTCATTTTTGTCATTTTTGTCATTTTTGTCATTTTTGTCATTTTTGTCATTTTTGTCATTTTTGTCATTTTTGTCATTTTTGTCATTTTTGTCATTTTTGTCATTTTTGTCATTTTTGTCATTTTTGTCATTTTTGTCATTTTTGTCATTTTTGTCATTTTTGTCATTTTTGTCATTTTTGTCATTTTTGTCATTTTTGTCATTTTTGTCATTTTTGTCATTTTTGTCATTTTTGTCATTTTTGTCATTTTTGTCATTTTTGTCATTTTTGTCATTTTTGTCATTTTTGTCATTTTTGTCATTTTTGTCATTTTTGTCATTTTTGTCATTTTTGTCATTTTTGTCATTTTTGTCATTTTTGTCATTTTTGTCATTTTTGTCATTTTTGTCATTTTTGTCATTTTTGTCATTTTTGTCATTTTTGTCATTTTTGTCATTTTTGTCACTCTAGTCATTTTTGTCATTTTTGCCTTTCGTCATTTTTGTCTTTTTTTTGTCTTTTTTTTTCATTTTTGTCATTTTTTTTCTTTTTTTGTCTTTTTTGCCATTTTTGTCGTTTTTATTATTTTTGTCATACTCATTCTCTCCTACATATTTTTCGTGTGAGTTTTCATTACGTCGAATGAAACATCTTAAGAATTGACAGAAAACTGCGCCAAAGTTATAAAAACCTTTTTAAAATATATATTTTACGTATAGAATTTGTTGTCCAGACTACAAAAATTCTAAATGGAAAAAAAGTTGTAGCTAGTTTTTTTTTTGTGTATTAAAACTGTTTGTTTTCATTTTGTTTCAAACGACGTAATGAAAGCTCATGCGTAATTTTTCGATTTGTTATCGTTTTTTTGCCAGATGGGGCTTATATTTCAACACTTCCACCTAACAAAGAATCATATTTTACTCAAAAAACTTATGCCTTAATGGTTGTTACACTGTCAATAGCTTTTTATGAAGCTACCAATATAATGATTTTCAGAAAAATTAGGCGTTTTTCAGATATCTCATATTTTTGAGTTGGTGGGGTCGGTAGAATACAACTATATTAATTAGCGATAGATAATTGTCACTTTCCACTTCTTATATTCCCTAACCGGAAAGTACTCATTTCTCAATGAGTATTTTGATATTCTTACCCAGAATATCTAGCAACACTGTTGTGTTACCACGAACCCAATTTGAGTAGTCTCGCCTAACCGTGTAATGACGTAAACATTTGTACCAAGATTATCATCATCACCTGTCATCAGCAATCATTGATCTATTGTTCTCGATTGCGAATTGAACAGCAAGCAAGAGGAACCAAAACAAACAATGTTTTGGTTCTGCTGCAATCGGCAGCAATGTGGATCCGCCGTAACCGTAAGTATCAACACCTCCCCTCAATTCGCAGATTGAGAATGCTGAACAAATTCGCGTGCCTCGCCCTTGGTAACGCCTTCGTGAACGCATCAGCTGGCTGATCCTCATTAGAGATGTGTCGCAAAGATAGCTGACCGCTTCTTATGATGTTTCTGATGAAAGCATACTTAACGTTCAGATGCTTCATCCGCTGATGAGTCCGCGCTAACCACACCCAATTCATCCAAGAAGTTTGTTAGCCATAAACCTTCCTTCACCGCATGGCACAGGGCACAGCGCTCCTATCTCAGCTTCAGTCGATGAGAGACTGATCGTCTGCTGACGTTTCGTTGACCACGAAATCAAATTCCCGAAGATCATTTTCGCATAGCCCGATACAGATCTTCGATCATCGGAATCGTTAGCGAAATCTGCGTCTGCATATCCGATGAGTGTTTCCAGTTTCGCGTTTCTGCGGTATACCAACGCCGAATCGGTCGTACCTCGAAGGTATCGCAGAACACGCTTCAGGCCTTGCCAGTGCCTATCCGCTGGGCTGGCCTGGTATTTGCACAGTGCGCTAACCGCTGCACAGATATCCGGCCTTGAAGATGTTGCCAGATATTGGAGATAACCGATCAATTCCTTGAAAGGCTGCTCGGTAATAACCTCACCATCGTCCAGCTTCGTCCACCGAACGTTGATAGGTGTCAAGGGCGCTGCCTACGGATTTAAAATCGGCCATACCAAATCGCTGCAAAACTTTCTCGACGTATCCTGATTGCGGAATCTCGATGACGCCATTCGGAAAGTCTCGCTTGATGATCATCCCCAAGAAAGTCTTGACTTCCAGGAGATCCTTCATCTGGAATAGCCTTCCAAGCTCGGTCTTGATCCAGATAACCTCTGAAACGTCTTTTCCGACAATCAGGATGTCATCCACGTACAGGATGAGGGTGAGTCCTTGCTTACAGGATCGGTAAACGCAGCAGTCGCTCTTCAACGGATAGAAACCAAGTTTTCTAATCTCGCCGTCGAATTGCTGGTTCCAAGCACGACCTGCTTGCTTCAAGCCTTACAGGCTTTTCTGTAATATAACGATCTTCGATTTACCAACGTCATCGTTTGGCAACTGCATGAAAATAACCTCTTCTAAATTTCCATTTAGGAATGTAGTTTGCACGTCCATCTGATGAACGACCATGTCGAATTCGTTAGCCAACGCCAAGACGGTTCGGACACTCTCCATCTTGGCAACCGGTGCATAGGTTTCCCAGTAGTCCAATCCTGGTCTTTGGGAATATCCTTTCGCTACCAATCGAGCCTTGTATCGACCATCATCCTTTACGGTGAACACCCACTTGGACAGGATGGGTTTCCTGTAACGCGGAGGCAAGCCAACCGCTTCCCAAGTCTTGTTCTCCTTCAGGGATGTCATCTCCTCGTCGATGGCGACCTTCCAGGAATCCCAGTCGTCCCGGCGCTTCAGCTCCGTGATGTTCTGAGGTAGTAGACCCTCTTGTTTGCTGACTTCGTCTCAGGGCCGGTTCAGGGATGACGGAATTTTGGTCATCATCGTCATTGTCCGGGAATTCCTCGCTGCTCTCGTAGTCGCTCTCGCCGTGATCGTCAACAACCACACTGTTAACCACAGTGTGACCGGCATCAGCAGGCACATCGGCTAACCGCTCAGACGTGTTTTCTGTTGTTGGCACATCAGCTGACCGCTCGAATGTGTTTTCAATTTCGTACACGTCGGCTAACTTCTAGAGTGTAGGATGTTGTTCTGGCCCGTACACATCGGCTAACCGCTCAGATGTGAAGGCCTCGGGTGGGATCTCAACATTCTTGTAGATGACCAGCTGTTCATGAACAACATCGCCTCGATTAGGTTCCAACAACAAATCAAGGCGGTACTAGTTGTTCAGGAGTTTTTCTCGGGCAAAAACCTCCCCTGAAAACGAAAACCGTACTTGTTTTCCGAGAAAAGTAACTCTCTTCCCGTTCTCGGTGCACTTTCTGACCGAAAATAAGTTGTCCTCCAAACCTGGGAATACAAGTACACCCAACAGTATAATTGGAACAATTGACTTCCCAATTATAGCGCTCAAATCCATTGTTCTAGTTTTGAAAGCTTTCAATATTTCTCCGCTCTTCGCTGTTGCGATCTCAACTGGCTCTGGAAATTTAGAACACCCACAAGTAGACAAATCTAACATTTCGTTCATTCTGGTGGCTGATAACCTCAGCATGCGAATGCACAGCATATTGCTTTCTCGAACGATGTTTTCTGGTAACCCCAGATAAAGAACCTCTTGCCGCCTTCTTTGCGTTCCCTCTCAAAGCCTTCATTTCGCGACGACTTCGAGAATCTGCACTCTCGGCAGGAATCCGCAGCAAGAACTGGTTCACTGCGCTAGCGACTAACCGTCTTCGTCCGTAACTTCGTCCAAAGCACCCACAGCAGTGTCCAACCATTGAAGACGAGCTCACGCATGTTAACCACATGCGCAACGCCACTCGAAAGCAGGAGAACAATCATCTTGGCTTGCAGCTTCATAGACTGTCCAATTTCTCCAACGATTTTATTGCTCTGAAGAGCTGGAAGGAAACCTCCAGCAGCATGTGCACAATCTGGCTTCGATGCACTGCTAAAGTTTCTGGCAACTAACCGTCGCCCAAGCTATCTCCAAATCCACAGGAAAAATGAACTGCTGGCTTGGCGATCCATCCTCATGCTTGCTAAATGCAGCGTAGATCCACATCTCGAGAGTAACCCTCTCGCCAAGCAGTTTTTTTTTCCAACCTTCGACCTGGGCTAATCCTCTATCTGGACCATTCGGTTCTGACCAATCCTGGTTGAAGATTCCGAGAGTCTTCCTCCCGGCCGTCGGAAATGATATCATGCTGCATACTGCACGGCTCGTGTCGGCATCGAGAGTAACCCTCTCGAAATTCGACTTCCAGACCTCGAACTCCAGTGACACCTTCTGGCTGACCTGGAGCATTGTGTGCTGGCAATCCTCTGCGCTCGTGGTCGTCTGTGCTTGGATAAGCTCCTGAATGCTCACCGCAGCGCACAGCCAAAGCATAAGAGTAACCCTCTCTGCTGTCAGCTCCACCTAATTGTTCCGATCTTCGCGCTGAACCATCTCGGTTGTAGATAATGGGACTCCTCCCGGCCGTCGGTCGTAAGCTCACGCTTGCTAACCGCAGCGTGGCTCGTGACGGCATCGAGAGTAACCCTCTCGGTCCACGAACCTCCCCGGACTCGACCTCTGGCAGAACCTCCTGGCTGGCCTGGGACATCTCGCTGGCTGGTATCTGCGCTGGCGATCCTTTGGCTGTTGGCTGGCTCTCTCCGGTGGTCCTCTAGCTCGTCTCTGGGCTGGTTTGTTCCTCCAGAACTTGCTAACCGCAAGTCGAATACACTTGAGAGTACCCCTCTCACTAACTCATAATTTACCAATCCAGACGTATCTGGGCACATAACCTGTTGAAAACGCAGGTTTCAGTGGTGGAATAGAGTTATCTTTATTCATATTTCGTCTGTGAGGTCAGTAGAATACAACTACATTAATTAGCGATAGTTTTGGTTCTGCTGCATCGGCAGTAATGTGGATTCACCGAAACCGTAAGTATGTTTTGAAATATTCTGCGCAAAAAGTAACTTATATAATGATTTTCTTCGGATTTATGCCGAATATTGAGTATTGATCCAATTTTCACAAATTTTGGTTAAACATTTGGTTGGTTGAAAATAAAGAAAATTCACAAACCACCAGATGAGTACAAAAATTTACATTCATCATTTATTAAATTTAAAAAAATGTTTTTAATGAGTTAGTTGGTCCGGACCGGATTTTTCCCAATTTTTGTACTTATTAACTGGGCTATATAGCTAGCTTACCCAAAGTACACTACATATTGAATCGTTTTTCAAGTATCAAACAAAAAAATGTTTTTATTTCTGTTCTGCAGCGAAGTTTGTTTGTCTGAACTTTTATTTTTCGTTCCATTGGTCGCCCCCCGCATAGCAAAAAACTATATCTCAAACAGTCAATACGATACATTTACGGCTCTAGAAATAGTGATTGTATCTGTAAACGTAGCTCTTATTTTGAACTTTTCGTCGACAACGTTAGGAACGATAAATAATCGTATATGTTAGAAGGTGAAGGTATCTGAAAAGGTTAATGAATGGTATTACGATTTACTTCAAATTTATCAATTATCGTTAAATTGTTCTCGAACCATAACGCGTAGCGTCCATGTCTTCTGCCAAACTTACGTCAAAATTACCGGATCAGAGGTGCCAGATGCATCGTTTTGAAAATTTCAGCACTTATTTATGAAAATAACTTTTATTGTCTGTTGTATTGAAAGTTGGATTCCGTTCAATGTTTGGCAGTCGCAGTTATATGTTCAAAGTATAAAGCCTAGTCCACACTAGGCAACTTGAACTGCGATTTTTGTTATGAGACGAACTTTGTTGTCTGTTGTTGTTGTTGGAAATCTGAAACGGTCTCAGTGTCTCCCGAAGAAAATGGGAGACGCTGAGACCGTCTCGAGACGAACCGTCTCCTAGTGTGGACTAGGCTTAACAAAAGCGGTGTGTCGCTAAATGATAAAATTAGCACTGATCTGCCTAAAGAGACTAGAATTCTAGACTCTATAGTCTAAAGTAATGAAGTGTGCAGTACAGCTAAGCAAACACGCTGCTCCAGCTCATTTCGACAAAAAAAAAATAAGCGCAGCTGCAGTGTATATAAAACTAATCAAAATTAATTAAGGATTAACTTAAATTAATTTAAGATTATTAAGTTGGTAACAAACAGCGCAATAGTTGATGATTTTGTAATGTTAGGTAAAATTCAAAGTTTTTGTTAAGGATGCCTATATACATAATATTTTGAAATTCTATTCTTGATTATACTCACGCAATCTACAATGAGCATAAAGCTGAGTTTAACATATCGCATTCATTAACAAAAATCTCTTTTGTTCATTAACTATGCTACATTCACAAATTTGTTGTTCAACCCTTTCAACGACTAAAGTAAAACATCGGTTTTGCTCGTTTCATGTATTATTTTATTCATCGTTAAGCAATAAAATGATGAAATTAAAAATTTCTGGGTCTGTGTACGCTGCTTATCGTCTTTTGAGAAATATCATTTCTACTTTCGCTTTATTAGTTTTCAATAATCAGTTATTTAAATTCTATGTCCTCGAAATTTGTCTGAGAAACAGAAAAGCCGCATCGCTCTGAGCTGTATATCTATATTTTCTATCTAGCTATAAATCACTTTTTAATTTCATAATGGTTCAATTTTTGAAAAATCTGTCTAGTCGGCATCACTGCCAAGTGCTGTCAACTGACCGAGAAAAAGAATAAAACAAAAAACAAATTTTTCGTGTTCCCCAAGTCCAACTCCCGCATACCAGCAGCAACAAGTCCTCACCGATTGTGGTCCGACGGACGGACATATTATCAGGACAAACCGGAAGAAGAGCACCAGCGATGTTCGTAACAGGTAAATTCGATTAACATTAGATTAATATTCGAATCAAATAAACGAAGGTTTTCTTTTTTTCAGAAACAGGAGCTGGAGGAGCAAGGTCAAGCAGGAAGGCGCAATGTCCCGAACTCTTTAGGATACAGCAGTGAGTAGCGGCTAAGCCAGCGTCCCGCCCGTGTTTCCGGAATAATACAGACCCCGTTCGATTTTGGCAACACGCTCGTACATTTTGTGTTGCCAAAATCGAATGTTGCCAAAATCGAACGGTTTTTTTCTCCACTTTTTTATCAGTTATTTTTACAAAATAACTAATATTTTTATCAAAAACGTTATTTTTAGTCAATATCCGACCATTTCTAGTAATTTTTGATATTTTTTCATCACGTTTTTTATGCATTTTGCACTCATCTTGTTTTGTTTAAAATGTTTGTTTTCATTTGTCATATTTGCTGTTTTTTTCGTTCTTCATCATTTTTTAGTTGTTTTTAGTCGTTTTCAGACTTTTGTTTGAATTTGTTTTTTAACTTTTTGAATTTTTCATCTTTTTGTCATTTTTGAGTACTTAATAATTTTTTTCAAAAACTTTTGTTTTTATTGTTGCATTTTATCACCATTTCAGAACACAAAAACGTATTAGTGGTATTTGTCTGATTTAAATTGGTCCTGGTATAACGAAAACTAAATTGTAATGTTGTTCCTAAAAACCGTTCGATTTTGGCACATGTGCCAAAATCGGATGTTGCCAAAATCGAATGTTGCCAAAATCGAATGTTGCCAAAAACGAACGGGGTCTGTACTTTCTGGGGGAGGAACTTTTGTCGAAGAATTGAATAAAATGAACATATTTAAAATTTAAAAATGAGTGTTTTTACAAATAAAGGAAACTTTCTTTTGTGTGTGTGCGTGCTGCATTCCCTTACGGTTCAGGGTACGCATTACGTTGGAAGAACGTAATATCGGATCGTATTATAACTGTTACTGTAAATGTTCAGATACAAGATCACTAAAAAAAAACTGTAACGAAAACAGTTCGATGCAAAAAATACGTTATTCTTTAGTGGTTTTGGTACGTAATCGCAACTGTTCGCAGAACAGTGTCTCCATATAGAAGTTTTAACAGTTTTAAACAGTAACATAACTTAACGCCATATTCAACAGACCGTCGTTTTGGAATTCAAGATAAGTGCAATGTTTTTTATGGTTTCAGATATCATTTTCTAAACGTTTTTTTACGCTGTTTCTAATCGTTTTATAACTTCAACAGGTACTGTTTTGTTACAATATTTTCGTATTCGGGCCCTTATCGCGAACCCGACATCGCCTGAACGATGACGATTGTTTTGCAAAAGCAGCAATCAGCGGTTGAGCAAAAAAAATTAAAGAAAGACGACGAAAAAGAAGCCTGGGTACTGAAAAGTGTGTTCGCTGGTGAAAAAATAGAAACAGCTCCCGGTATCACTGACGTTAAGAAAGTTGCCCGATCATCGGAATCATCGCGAACGACGAGCCCACAGCCACGAAACGTCTACCGGGCTAAAGGTAGATAGCGAGTAGGTACATGGGATCCGAACAGCGGAAAAATAAAAACAATCCCCGTCGATGTCTTGAAAGTCAAACGAACACCAACAAATCGGCGGCACCAAATCACTGCAACAGCTAACCCAACCTCGGACTCTGACATCCAGCAAATGAAAAATAAACGAACTTAACACAATATTCAGGAATACAGGAAAAAAGGCCTAACAGCAAAACCGGGTGATGATGACACATCGACCGGTTTTTTCTGGACCTGAGGATCCGATCGACCTGGACCTGAGCTTGAGCTCACTCTCAATAACAAAAAAAACAACAACAACAGCAAGACCGTTTTGGTTTCGTTCCGGCCGCGGTCAAAGAAAACAGAGCTCTCTCGTCGTCGATTCCAAGCCGAGTCGAGAACCGGGTCTCCGACGATGGTCCCACAGCTGGATTTTTGTGCTTTTGCTTTGAGGAGGCACTCTTATCGCGAATGGTCGCTGCTGCTGTTGCTGTTATTGGTTCTGTTTTTGTTATTTTCTTATAATTTATAACGCGTTTATCGCTGCGGAAGGAAAACGTAGTAAAGAAGCGAATAGTATAGTATTTAGCTGTTGTTTTCTTTACGGCGGTGCCGCGGCTTCTTCACTTGCGCGCTGTTCCATATTTTTCTCCCAATATGAAATTATCAAAGAAGCATTAGTGAAGAACGCTTCCCTCCCTCTGCTCCAATCTTGAATCTTGAGGATGACGACACGGTGGGAAGATACGGACGAGTGCACCGGGAGGAAATGGTCGTTTGTGTCGAGAGTTGTTTTGCTTGGATGATCGAATTTTAAATATAGAACCGGATTGTTATTACGGTCGTGACAGGTTCTTCTTCTTTAAATGTTCATTTATGCCCGCTTGGAGCCGTAAAATTCCATAATCAAGATGCTTTACCATAAGTTTTTATTAATGAACTTATTGCTTAAAATCATGATTTGTCAAAACAATCTTTCAAACAAAGGGCAACTTAAAATTATTTTTTCTAGCAACAGGGACAGTATTATCACGAAAAGGTTTAGTATTCCTAGCTGAACTGGAAAATATCTCAAAGCCCCAAAGGTTTGTACTTTTCAGACTGTTACCATACACTTTTTAAGGTGTTTGCGAATAACTTTGAATCGACCTTTGAAAAACCGGAATCAAATGTACAAAATATTGGTGAAACAAGTGGCGTAAAACAGAATTAAGTCATTTGCGATTTCCCAGCTTCTTCAACGAAAGAAACTAGGTACTGTACACCCAAAATATAGCCTCTATGCCAATCATGAGTAATCAATATCATACCGTCATTGGCATAAGAAAAGAACGCGTCTGGGGATGATTCTATCTTCGACCGCCGGCATTAACCTCCTCGCGCAACCGCATAGCGTATGACTGAAAAAAACAAAATTAAAACGTATAACGTATCTCCCTACCCCATCACAAGACGAAAAAGGATGGAAATAAATACCGGCCAACACCAGGCAGCAAGCTAACCGAGCAGAAAACATTCCATTATTTTAATCCAACGGCCAAGCTGCCCGGCTTCAGCAGCTGTGCGTGTATATGTAAAGCAGGCAGTAAGCAAAACACAGTTCCCGTTCAGGATTTCATTCCCTTCCCCATTTCTTGGGCTTGTTATATAGCTCAGTTGGCAAATCCGTTGTCTCCTGTGCCGATGTCCGTGAATTCGAGCCCAAGAGTAAATATCGTAGTTGTACTGGATGAGTTTTTTAATAACTGTCCGCCAACTGTATCGTTAATACACGGAGAAAAAGGCAACAGTTGTTCCAATTATTTCGGCTAATTACACCAATTAGTGATTTTTTCGCATTCAACTATAAATGTAATAGACTAAACTACAAACTGCTGATTGATTTTACGTGATGAATCATGGATATAATGGATTCAACTGTAAATGATTCAACTGTAACTACAATAGATTCAACTACAATTGTATGATTGTTTTTCGCCATTCAACTATAATTATAATAGATTCAACTACAAACTGCTGATTGACATTACGCAATCAACTATGTATACAATAGTTTCAACTGTTACGATATTATTGATTCAACTGTAAATATGATAGATTCTATGCATTGAACTATAAACATAGTAAATATAACTATATATCTGAAATTGATTGTGAGAGTCTTGACTGATTTTCTTCAACGAATTATATTTAAACAAAACATTGAGTATTTACAGGTTTGCGTGTAGTGAGCTTTCCCGGCGGGAAAAAGAAAAAAAAACGACGACATGAGCCGGCAGGTAAAATTGAAGAACTTACAAAAAATAAATATTTCAATAACTCGAACTTTTTTCCTTTTTTAGGTCAACCCCCGGTAGCAGAGTCCCGAAGACCTCCCTGCCACCTTCTTTCGAAAGTATACCCCAAGGATTTTTCGATAAAGGTGGCATGGGGGTTGATATATTGTATGATTTAGATCGTGCAAAAACAATCCTTAAGACATTGGTGGACAATCTGGCCATTCCAGTGACCTGTAAAATACACACGGTTCACACGAACAAAAATAGATTGTCCGCGACATCCAGTGCATAACGGTGAGTCTCTTGGGCTTATTTTATTAGTTCAAAAATCATAACTAATCTTTTCGTTTCAACATTCTGACGTTATCCAAAAAAGATGTGAGATCGGAAATTCCCGTCATAGCCAATGAAGGTTCCCAAGAGATGAATTAACGATCTGATATCCTTCAACTCCGAGATGCCTGCGGGGCCAGTAGCGTTATTGTAGCACGAGCTGCAGAGTGTAATTGTTTTATATTTCTAAAGGAGGGTCCGCTTCCGATCGAGGAAAAAATAAACGAATATATCCGCTTGGCCATAGACTACGACAATTCTCCGCCATACACCAAGTACTGTGTGAAAATAATTCTCCGTGATTTGCAGGAATCTGCTATGGGACGCAAATTTCTCAACAGTCAAACGATGAAACAAATTTGGTAGGTCAAAAGAATATATCAATTCGATCATGATTTAACTTGGAACACTTTACAGTGACGTTCGGAGCAGAAAAAAACAACCAGAATACCACAAAGCAGGTCTACAGGGGCGTCGCCAAGCTTGTCCTCATCCTGAAACCGAGCAGAAGGCAACATCAAACGGGAATGACTATCGAAGGCATGAACCGGCAGGTAAAATTGTAGAACTTACAAAAAATAAATCTATCAGTAACTTAACTTGTTTTCTTTTCTAGGTCAGAGTCTCGAAAGCCTCCCTACCTCCTTCTTCCGAGAGGAATGTTTATAGTAGAGTTGGAATAAATAATCAAAAAAAAAATATAAAAATTCAGAATAAGTGAATAATTTCTTCCTACAAGAAAGAAAGTAACCAACAATTAATACGATGACTTCTAAAATAAGCATATGTTGAATCTACAATACCTATAGTTGATTTAAAAAATCAATCATAGAAATATAATTGATTGAATTATATTTACATTTAAATCAATTATACCAGTAAAGTGTAATTTACTATATTTATTGTTGAATGCACTACATCAGTCATTCGATTATAGTTGAATCTATTATATTTATAGTGCCATAAAGATGGTAAAACGACTATATAATCGGAACAAAAAAAACCCGTTTCCATCACAAGACAAAGGACTACCTTGAAATGAGGCCAAACACCAGGAAGCCACCGTTGTGCGTTTATTTTTTGGGTTGATCGGTGGCAGATCCTCCATGTGCTGAGATAGTACACTGGTTAAGATGTAGGATTGGCAAGACGATATAAAAATGGTGATGTGAGTTCGATTTTCACTTCCCTACGGCACTGTGTTTTTTTTACTTTCTTGTTTTCGGGAAGAAAATCTCATAAAATGTTTTTCTTGTTTCGCTTGAATGATCACTACCATGCTTCATTTTGGTTAGGAGTTCAAGTCCTTATGCCAGCTTTCAAACATATCATCTTTGTCACAGTACACATTTAAGCACATTATCGGCACAGAGATTAGCTGAATAGGCATTGGGATTTCGCAAACTCGTCTTTGAGTGTAAAATTAAAATCAATGATGAATGGAAATTTCGAACACTTTTATATTCATCTGGTGATTCATGAAATATCTACAATACATAAAAACATTCATGAAATATCTACACAAAAATGACAAAAATGACAAAAATGACAAAAATGACAAAAATGACAAAAATGACAAAAATGACAAAAATGACAAAAATGACAAAAATGACAAAAATGACAAAAATGACAAAAATGACAAAAATGACAAAAATGACAAAAATGACAAAAATGACAAAAATGACAGAAATGACAAAAATGACAAAAATGACAAAAATGACAAAAATGACAAAAATGACAAAAATGACAAAAATGACAAAAATGACAAAAATGACAAAAATGACAAAAATGACAAAAATGACAAAAATGACAAAAATGACAAAAATGACAAAAATGACAAAAATGACAAAAATGACAAAAATGACAAAAATGACAAAAATGACAAAAATGACAAAAATGACAAAAATGACAAAAATGACAAAAATGACAAAAATGACAAAAATGAAAAAATGACAAAAATGACAAAAATGACAAAAATGACAAAAATGACAAAAATGACAAAAATGACAAAAATGACCAAAATGACAAAAAATGACAAAAATGACAAAAATGACAAAAATGACCAAAATGACAAAAATGACAAAAATGACAAAAATGACAAAAATGACAAAAATGACAAAAATGACAAAAATGACCAAAATGACAAAGATGACAAAATTTATCAAAGTTCCCAAAATAACACAAATAACAAAAATTTAAAAATTACAAAAATGACAAAAATGTCATTTGAATAAAATCAACATAAATATATGCAATCGGTTGATTAAGAAAAAAATATTCTATAACAATATCTGTTTTTTATGCTTCTTCAGAATACAATAGATTGAGATTAAATGCAACCTCTTCCGGTTGTCAGATCTAGCTTAAATTTGTTAAACGGCCTTCTCATGATTCTCTCCAAATAAATTTTTTTTTTCCAAGTAATTCGTTTTCCAAGTAGGAATTATTTAAGTCAAATTAAATAACTAAAATAAAAAATATTACAATATGTGATTTTGAATGAAGATTGTATCTTAAAAAGCTCTTCACAAGATGACACAAACATCAAACTTCGTTTAAGTTTAAATACAAGTGCACAAAAATCTGTTTTTATGGCATCAATGGAATTCATGGAAAAATTTAACGCTAGGTACACTTTTTTTTATCACAGGTTTGTTTACTAAGGCATTTTAGGGTACAAAATGTTTGCGTTTGAACACAGAAATTCTTCACTACCTTTTGATATACCCGAATACTCGATGGTTCATCACTGCATTTCAGTGAAAGATGTTTTAGCTGCGATGGATATTGACAACATGTTCAAAATATACATTTTTTTTAAAAGCTATTGATCTTCGTCTATAATTCATGTAATTCATATAATTTTGCTCGCGTTTTTTTTTTCATTACTTTTTGTTGCAGCCCGGCGTGCTGAGAACAGTAGCGTCCATTACCAGGGGGCTCAATGAGCTTTTTAGTGTGGGGGAGTGTGGTGGGCCGCTACAAAAAAATTCTTTTCATTTTCATGTTTCCCTATCTATTTCCTGTTTTGTTCGAAAAATGAAAAAAATGATAAAGTGATGTAGACCTAGGCAAACAAAACGAGCTTGGCTCCTTAAAGCCTCAAGATATGAGCCGTTTCAAATAAAGAAATTGTAAAAAAATCACTAAATTTTTGCCAGTTTTTGATTCTTTCAATTTATCATTTGTAATTTTTGGCAAACATTCGTTCTAACAACATTTTTGTTAAAACTGAATATTTCGTCATCAATTTCATTTAAAAATCTTCTTGTGCTTACCACAGTGATAACTAAGAGTTTGAAAAATATATATTCAAAGAAATCACCGTCCTTTTTAGCGTTGGTCGTTGAATAGCTAATTGACTTTCCGTGATTTTTTTTTACAGTTGAAACTTGTCCTCAAAGTCTAGGTTTTTTTTTCACAAACGGTAATACTCCGTTTTCAAATTGCAGTTCTGTATTGGATCGTTGCATTGAGATGTTGAGCAAGGTTGTTGAAATCACAGAAAATTGTTCAATTCCACATATTTTTAAACAACTATATTAAAAACTACATCCTACATTCTAGAACTTTTATCCAGATAAAAAAAAAACGTTAACCTTGTTTAGATTTCATTGAGATAGTGTTTTTAAAGCTATATAATAATTTTGGTAATGTGGAATGCGGGTTATAAGTGAAATCACTCAATTTATCGATGTTTGTCATACATTTCATATCAATTTTCAGAAAAAATCATCACAGATAATCGTCAAAGACCTTTTGGGCCGGATTGTTTTTATTGTTATTGTTATCAAAAAAAAAATTGTCGGTAACTTTGATGCCAGCTGATTAATGTTGATAAAAAATTACCCTGGCCCGTTCACCCAGGCTTTGTTATAAAACTTTCGTAATTTTAATCAAAATTAAAAAAAAAAATTAAATGTTTTGTTTTAATTTTTTTTGTCAGTATGACTAGAATCTGCTGACCATATTGTTTATCATACAAATTTATTTTTGCTTGAAACGAAACTAATGACTTCACTAACGAACTTCGAAATTCCCTTGATCATGTGTAGCTTCCGATAATTAGGAAAAATGTATGCTGGATAATAAAAAAAATCCAATATAGCATTATGCCAAAAAACAATATTGCATTTATGTCTTGAACAGCACATAATTAATGCCTAAAATGTCAGAAACAAAAAATAACAATCTTAACGATTGGCAAATGCATATAGGTGCAAATTAGATTAAGCCATATAAATTTCGCTAACAACCCAGTAAAGGCATAAAAATTTAAAAAAAGCTTCGCGGGCCACGGTTTGCTTATTCCTGTATTAATGTAAAAGTTTGAATTTCGAACTATTCCGTTATTTTTAGAGTGATTGATTCATAACATTTCAATGGAAGATGAACTCAATTGAATAATTAAATATCACTGGTACAAATATTGTTTCATTCAATATCGATTAGAGTTATATTTTTTGTGGAAAGCACTTTTCAATAACAATTTGCTCGTTAAAAATTTCCAAAGATTACAGAAAAGAAACAGAGATGATGTAATTTAGTGACAGGGTTCCGTCACGTTCGTGTCATGAAATACAGGTATGCAGAGGTTATTGCATCAGCCAATCAATATAGGAACATCGATAGTGTTCTTATCTTGTCTACATCCAATTAAGAATGGTCTAGTGAAGAAGTTGGCCGGCTTACTAGAAGTGAACGGAAAGGGTGACTGGTATACTTGAAAAGAAAAAAAATGCTTTCCGTTCAACTTGTTCTATCAGTGAAAAATAAAATATGAAACTGAAGAAAATCCTTCTATAATTTTATTAAAAAAAAAAGAAAACTGCTCGTTGTGAACGAAGGTCTTTTTTTAGAGGAATTCAGATTATGTCAATTGACAGAAATGTTGTTTGTATTTGAAGTCAAAAAGGCTAATTTTTTAGGTTTACTTAACCTTTGAAATCAGAAATTCGCATATTACGTATTTAACGAATTTTAATGTCATTAGGAAACCTTGCAATTTTCTAACACCTTATAAAAATTGGTATGTTGTTATGCCCTCACTACTTTGGATCTCCTCTGAACTGGCGCAAACTGGTGGAAACATCCCACGTCCCACATTTTGTAAACACAACGATTAGCTGCGCGAATGAAGATGATCGTAAACATGTCAGTCGAACATCGTTGCCGTAAAATAAAATCTCAATCCTAAAGCCTTAATCTAGATTTTCTAGCGCTGAAAATCTGCCACAGAAACCGATTATCGATGCTTTTAATTAAATTAAGCCCGGAGCCGAACCAACTTCTTCCATCCAGCCCATCATCCCTTCTCAGTTTGGGTGGAGGTAAAAATTTCAACATTCTGTTATTTTTCCGATAGAAATAGTTAGCAACAGAGAGACCGATAGAACGGGGCGGATGAATGAATGGAAAAAAAATGTGGAGGAGAGACTAAAATCTGATTTCACCTTCGAAATCAAAGGCATCAGTTACACGAATAGCGTCCGCTGAACGGGAACGAATTCATACATATTAAGCTACGAGTAGTGATCTAGAGAACCACACACAGAACAACATCATATGGTCTATTTCCTCCTAGGCCGACTCCATCATGCCCCGCATGCCGCTGCTTCCAGCTTCAGCTGATCGGGCGATCTGGGCAGATTCTTTTACACCGGATCGGAACTTTCCGGCCCGCCTGTGTGGATCCTTTTGATGTTGGAATTGATATCGGGAAAAACGTAATAGCATTCTTTCGACTTGAATTAAAGATACGGAGCGGATGGAAAGCACTGAAGAATGGTGGAGGAAACAGTCAGCTGATCGTATTAGAAGTTTCTTTTTTTGTTTATTTTTTAAGTGAAGTTTTGAGGTAGGTAATTGATTTGAATTGAAAATCAAGCGAAGTAGATTTCTTCGGTTTTAAAACAATCGCTAAAACTAGAAAACCAAGATTTGAAAAAAAAATTACAAAAAATTTTAAAATAATGACAGTGATTAGAAAAAAAAATACTTTAAGTATCAAATCAGTATTTAATTTTGCCAATTTATTTAAAGTTATTTATAATGTAACCTAATTTATCAGTCTAATCGATGAAAAATGATTTCCTTTTTTCTAGGTATATCTTAAGATTGTGAAACGTTGATAGATAAAATGTTAGAAGAGATGAAGATGGTGAAAAAGAGCAAGTAGAATTTATTTAGAAGCGTTATCATAACATACATCATACAAAATTTTTTTTTCAGCTTCTTAAGGTGTCTCTCTGAAAAAAGACATATAAGTCTGAAAAATTAAGTAACAAACATACATTACAGTGATTAATCTGTTTCTGTGATCTTTAATCTGTGATTAAAAATATGCCTTTTTCTTAGACAGAAAATTGCTGAAAAAAAAAACTATAGGCAGCACATTTCTCAATATTTCAGGAACGCTATAAAAAGAACACTATAAAGGATTAAAAACAAATAAAATTTGATACTAAAATATATTAAAAATTAAAGTAACTATTGAGCTTTCGTACAAACCAGAAATTAAACTAGGGTGATTAGCCAATCGTTGTCCTCTGTTCCATCGTTACAAAGAACGAATAAATTTTTCAACATTTCAGGAGTCTTCTATTTGTATTATAAATTCTACTTATTTTTTTAGAAATTTTTAAAGATAAGATAACAACTCTATTTCTGACATAATTCAAGAAAGTTTTTGAATATTTGATAACTCATTGAACAAATATGTTGAAAACACAAAACGATTTGACTCATACTTTAAGAAACATCTAGATTTCATTCGGTTGAAATCTGCAAAGCCATTAAAACTTCCGTGTTTTGCAGAATTGTGAAAAATTCAGCAAAACAAACTTCAATACATCGCTGAAGGAACGGAAGGGGGTGGGAGGGAG
The DNA here is from genome assembly GCF_029784155.1 of Uranotaenia lowii. Classification (NCBI taxonomy): domain Eukaryota; kingdom Metazoa; phylum Arthropoda; class Insecta; order Diptera; family Culicidae; genus Uranotaenia; species Uranotaenia lowii. The sequence continues at coordinate 396,766,848 of NC_073692.1, forward strand.
GTATTTGGGGGTTGAAACCCTCTTCATGACGTTCAAAAAATGTCGGGAAAAATGTTTGTCTCTGAACTCAAGATTTATAATTTGACTTGGAACTAAAAGTAAACCTTAAAATCTTATCCTGGGCCCACTATTCTACTACAGATTCTCTAAAATTATCACACTTAATTTTTTATCAAAGTAAATGCAAATGAACTACTTGATGTGTATCAATGATAAAAAAACAACTTTTCCACAACAATTATTCAAGGTTTTTAGATGTAATAGCCCGGATTTGCTCTGCCTGTATTAGTACGGAAAATATCTGGTGAGCTCAGGTTTGAAT